>NC_142614.1:43700134-44003165 GCF_059453375.1 Lepisosteus platostomus | reverse complement strand
GGTTCCTTTTGTGCATGCAGGTTGGTTTTATTTTATTAACTTGCATCTCCTTTTTGTCCCTGTTTTTCTCTACACTTTTTATAAAAGCCCAAATTTAAAAGAGACATAAATGACTCCTGCTTTCTGCATAAAAATGAGCAGTAAGCACAGTAAAATTACCTTATTTTTGTTATAGAAAAAGCATAAAAGAATATTCTGTAGTGCCTCAGAGTTTTCAATCTAATTTCATTTTAACAGTCACATTTAAGGAAGGTCGATCACAGCAAAGAAAAATAAATTATACTGTAGATTCTTTTCATCTGCCCTTGCATATGATCTTCTCTTGTGTGCTAGTGAAGTACAGGATATTAATCTGACAAAGAACTAAGAGGTCTATAGCTAATTTAGAAAAGATGATGATGAAATACCTCAGTCTGTCTGTGAGAGATTCAAGGGCATTCTCCACCTCAAGACCGCGACACGCCTGAGAACTTAATCCTTCTGCCAGTAGGATGACCTGAAGAGACCATCGAGAAACAACCACATACAGTATACAGTAAATACATTTTTTTGTGTTTAGGTATTAATGAGGGCCAGTAAACAAAAACAACTTGTTAAATCTCAGATCCTTCCAACAAAATAATTATGAGTTATCCTTGCTATTTGCATATTGAGTTAATAACTCCTCTAACTTACCACTCAGTAACAGTGACACCATCATTCAGTGAAAGCACCTCACACATACAATAATATTCATGATGAAGTATAAGTCGGTTGTCTGCTATTCAAAGCAAACGTGTAAAATGGACACCTGAAACTGCTTTTTTCATGAAATAGCAAACTTTACCTTTAGAAATCGAGATAAGATCAGTCTAAATTATGTAATAAATTGGCAAGGCCTAATTTTAAACATTGTGTACATATAACAGATAGGTCATTGCTGTTGTGCATTTACAGTATGACTGAGAACTCCTAAAAAAGGACTGTGGTGGTTTGGAACAGACTTCGTTATCCATGCTGCTCACACATATTCCCTGGAATCTTTAAGGAAATGTCTGGGTGAGATCCTGAGAGAGATCAATAAATGTGACTAAAAGAAAAGGAGCAAAATGGGAAGAATAACCCCCTCTCTTTTGTAAATGTTCCTACAGTATGTTCTTATGAAGACTCTTGGACAACATTCTGCACAGTCAAATCAGAGAAGAAAGAATGTAAAGAAATTAAACATTACACAGTAGAATGCTTTTTCCTGAGTATCGTGATCTACAGAGAACCAATAAATCTCTCATTTAAAATAAGGCTTAAAAAGTGCTTAAGCATGCTTTACATGAAAGGTAAACATTTTACTTGACCTCCATGGTACTGTGGAAAATTCCACAGTAAAAGTACAATATCCTTGATTATTAAAATATGGCAGATATACAATGGCTTCTGTACAGCCATTTGGCAGTTCAGGTTTGCTGTACTTGGCAGTTTGTCTTGTGGCCAGTTTGAGTCAACAAGAATCTGTATTAAAATCATGTATTCTTACCACACTAATTCTTGAAGAGATTTAGGAGGCAAGAATCAGTATCCCTATACAGTATGTAATAGTACCCCTACGCCAACACTAGTCACTCTTGATTCGACATTTCCCCTTGCAATGACCAGGCCTGAACAGTCATCTTTTCTTCCATTTAAGTTAATTCTACAAGGTAATTGCTACAAAGAGGAAGGGCTCAGTTTAGAAATAACACTTTTACAATGAAATGCCAGTAAAAGCCACAAAAAAATGGATAAGCACAAAATATTACATTGTTTAAAACCATACATTTATGCTCTAATTTTCCCTGACCAACTAATGCCAACTATACCTCATTAGAATATTATGAAACACATTATAAATACAATCCCAGTTTCAAGATAAATATTAGATAACAAAATTAAGTTTATGGCTTGGCTATGACATCACTGCCTTATTTGTAAAAAAGGTTCCTGATATGAATGTCCAAAATATTACCAATGTCACAATACATAATGTGTCACATGGTACCCCCACCTAAGTGATCAATACTTACTGTGTCATAATATAAGCTTGCAAGGTTGGCTGAACTTTGTACATGGAAAGAGCGAAGTCAACTCCTTTCAAATTATAAAACCACGTTACTGTCATACAGATCAGTAATGTTATTAAGGGGTCGCTAATGTTTACATTCAGTTTTCAAACTCATCACCTAGGTGGCTGATCGGGTCATGATCTGATGTTGCTGTGAACCAGAGCACGCAACAGATCCTGATTTAAAGTATTGGGTTAATGATGTCGTAAGGGAAGGAGCATAACTCTTTCTCTATAATGATATAATGATGTTACCATTATAAAGGCAATTCCATAAGACACAGGTCTAGGCCAATTATGGGAGTTTCCTGTCAGGTGGTGGTCATGCTGCCTGATACAGCAACTGTGGGTGATTGTATGGACAGATCCTAAATGCCCTAGGAATGTGACAATATGTTAATCTCGGGAGCAACATTCCCAGTGGGCCTGCCCATCTTTCATTGAGTGGTGGCATCACTGCACTGTGACTGAAGCACTAAAGTCGACCTTCAATTAAAAAGAGATGCCACCTTTACAACCTCACTTACATGCATTTCTTACCAACAACAGAAACATCACACCCTCTTTTGTTTGAAAAATAGACTAGGACAAGCAGGATTTAGTCCTTCAGTTTAGCACCAAAGAAACAAATACCCATTTTACCCATTGAACCTCAATCAGTGTTTTTTTCTGAACTATTAAGTCTTAGAAGAAAGAACTAAACACCAGAAAATGTCCACCCGGCCCTTTCAGTTCCTGAGGTGTTTCGTGAAATGACTAAACTACTCCAGTTGGCTTTCCATTCACAGCCTTCTAAATACAATTGTTAATTTGGTGCACAAAGAAACAGATTATAACAATACAAACCAGTATGAACACACAATACACTGATCTGCCTAACATACTATAGGTAAAACTAAACAAAATTTTATAAATGCTTTGATGTTTATCTAGCTAGCTTCAGCTATTATATTCCTATTCTATATTTTATAATTCAGAAATACAAATACATAGACTGCACATAGACATATTTTAATGATGTTACTTAATAACATAGCATACTCTAACTTATTGTCTCAGTAGTTTACTTTTATACATATTAAAGACCTCCTTCTACCTTCACCATTGTTCCATTAAAATAGCAAGAAATGATAATCAAATATACTACTTGCACTAGAACATCAATCTCAAAATAAGTACATAATTTCACTATATATATGATCACTGTTTGAAATGCTGATTTTTTCCACTTGAATGTTTGTAAATCAGTTTATGTTGGTGTTTACAAATTGTTGTTTAAAAAAAAGCTGCCTGTCTGAGGACTTACTGAGCAGGTAAGACTCTAATGGCTGAACATCGCAATGTAAGACAAGCTGGGATCTGGTAGCAAATTCCAAAAATTTTAAAATAGCAATGTAGTAGGTTCTAAACTACATGAATATACAAATACCTGTCTCTCCAGCTGCATCACCTGAGCCTTCAAAAGGTTTACACGTCTTTCCTCAAACATCTCTTCTTTTCCCTCCTCAAGCAACTGCTGATACTGGCCCCTGTAGAGAGATCAGTGTTTTGTCAAGGAACCTTACAGTACATAAGCCAAGTAATAGAAATGGCAATGATTTCTAAAAGTTTTCTTCAGTATAAATCAGGAAAGAGTCGATCTTCTAAAAGTCAAAATAGCCTTCAAAAACTGCATCAATGTAGATGGTCTAGAAAACAGAAATACTAACTTTTTTATATATATTTCCTAAATGTGTTAAACCTGGATGTATTCAGACACTTTATAAATATACTGCAGACCATTTTTGTTTTGTGAACCATTAAAGTGATAGATTCTATTTTCCCACCTGTTGGTGGCTTGGAAAGTATCCCAAACCAAGGTGGTAGCAGCTTGAACTGAATATACAGTACATGTTGCTGTTCTGAAAATAAGCCAAATATTCCTGAAATGAAGTAAAACTGCTAAAAATTAAGTTTATTCAGTATGAGTTTTAGTACTTTGCCATCCATGCCATACTCAAGTGTTGGTGCTCAAAGTTATAAGAAGAATATCTATATACAGTATTGTGTTCCAACATAATATCCATTAACACATGACACATACTGTTACACTCATGTTATAGCTCTGGGGAGGGTAAGTGATGTTATCCTCAAGGTGATGGATTACATAATGGAAGATCAGTTTAATATTTAGATTACTACCATATTAAGCCATCTTTCAATGAACATGTCAAATCACACAAGAAAAAGCAGAACTTGCAATCTGCAGATTAAGTCTTGTTTCCCACTGGGAAAGTGCCCATGTGTAACCTCAAAAAAATAAAGTCACGTAATGATAAAGATCTTGAACTCAAATTGGTGCAAGACAGAGGCCATACAGTACTTTTGAAAATAAATCACCAGGCGATACTTAAATGTTAAAATACAGACATATTTCACATGTATCATCAACCATACAGGAATTGGTAACACCACTGCATAAGAAATTATTATTTATGATATTCATATTTATTATAATTAAATACAGTTTTCAGGTAATGTGTAATTGAAAGTTTGTTAGGGTTATCAAAAGTACAGAACTTTGTTTTGAATTCAAGGGCCGTTGATATTTATAGAATGTAACTTGCTTCATTGGCTCATTATTCTTTATGACTGGGGAAGAATATTCATTGTGTTCAAGATCAAAGACAACTTCTTAGTTTTCTAAGAAATCAAGGCATTCTGATTTGTACCAGCAAACAAACTATCTACACAAAACTGAAATAGGTTGGGGTCATCATTATCATTCATCATTCATTCAAGAAAGTAAGGTGGCATCTTCGAAAAATTAATTCACATTCCTTAACTGGTAATGTCTAGGAATTGGTTTAGACCATTTCTTAATTGCATTCCTAATCCAAATTAAATGATCAACTGTATAGAAAATACAGCGCAGTGGTAAACTCACACATCCATGGGGTGTTCCACAGTTAGCCTCAGTTTGTGGAAGAAAGTAAATTATGGATTTAAACCCACTGCATTCTTCTTGTAAGGAATTATTCCAAAATATTTGATATGTATTGATCTATATTTAACAATACAATATCCAGTCAGATTGTGTTAAAAGCTGAAGGCAATGAAAAGTTTAACTGACATGCCACTAGAGTACTGTGACTGTAACTTTTCAAGTGGTATTGCTGAAGCAATTGTATAACAGGTCCAGGATTAGACAGATTTCTCTTAATGTCCTGCTGGGTGTTACAGTTTCCAGTAATACAGTGACACCTGCATCTTCTCAGGCTCATGCAGTTTTACAGTGATGTCAGCAAGGATGTGCCTCTTCTCCAATCAGCACTGTACCTCCCAAACATCTCTGTAGAGTTTGCAGCACATTTAGAAATCTATGTGTTCACTGAGTGGATGGGCTAGGACAGCCCATTCACATTCCTTCGTTCTCCAGTGTGGGTCTCCTCATTTTGAGCCAAGACATCAAAACACAACCAATGATTTCAAATAATGTGGGTATTTAATAAAATAATTGGCAATAAGATATTTATAAAAAAAAACAAGTTGTCAGAGTATTTAAGATACAAAAGGAAGCAAAACACACATAAAACTCAGATACATAAAAATATAATACTGGATTTGTCCTAAAATGGAACATTTTCCACCAACTTGCACTTCCAACCTTAATTCAGTTGTTAATGCCTTACTTTAAATCCTGGAGCTCTCGTTTCAGCTTAATGTTCTCCTTTTGAAGTTTCTGAAATTAAAAGAAAGCACAGAAAAACAGTTAAAATTTTAAATGATTCCTGGAATCACTGGTTAATAACTTCCTCAACAGCAATTTCTTTCAAGTACTTTGTAACTGCATTATACAACAATCCTCTAGCCAATATATAAAATAAGATAGTTAAGAGCATAAGAATGGTTACAAAATGGGGGCCATTTAGCCTATTTTGTAGCTTATTAGGATTTCTCATGCATTTCTGTTCCTTAAATTACTTAGATTAATAAAATAAAGACAACGCTTGCCTTTTTTAAAATTTAATATTAAAAAAGAAAATGCATACCCACTGAAAATCAGAAATCACATGAAAGATGAAAAAACTGATTTTGTGATCAACAGAACATCATTGAACAACCGTGCAGATTTGCACATAACATCATGTAACATCATGTACTTTATTGTAACCATGAAGTGGTCAGAACTAGTCTATACAGAAACATCTGGATAATACAATATCTACAATTTTGCCATGACAGAAACCAATTAAAATATGTCTTTACAAGTATACATGTACAGTGCCTTGCGAAAGTATTCGGCCCCCTTGAACTTTTCAACCTTTTGCCACATTTCAGGCTTCAAACATAAAGATATCAATTTTTTATTTTATGTGAAGAATCACCAACAAGTGGGACACAATTGTGAAGTGGAACGAAATCTATTGGATTTTTGAAACTTTTTTAACTAATAAAAAAATGAAAAGTGGGGCGTGCAAAATTATTCGGCCCCCTTGCGTTAATACTTTGTAGAGCCACCTTTTGCTGCGATTACAGCTGCAAGTCGCTTGGGGTATGTCTCTATCAGTTTTGCACATCGAGAGACTGAAATTCTTGCCCATTCTTCCTTGCAAAACAGCTCGAGCTCAGTGAGGTTGGATGGAGAGCGTTTGTGAACAGCAGTTTTCAGCTCTTTCCACAGATTCTCGATTGGATTCAGGTCTGGACTTTGACTTGGGCATTCAAACACCTGGATACGTTTATTTGTGAACCATTCCTTTGTAGATTTTGCTGTATGTTTGGGATCATTGTCTTGTTGGAAGATAAATCTCCGTCCCAGTTTCAGGTCTTTTGCAGACTCCAACAGGTTTTCATCCAGAATGGTCCTGTATTTGGCTGCATCCATCTTCCCCTCAATTTTAACCATCTTCCCTGTCCCTGCTGAAGAAAAGCAGGCCCAAACCATGATGCTGCCACCACCATGTTTGACAGTGGGGATGGTGTGTTGAGGGTGATGAGCTGTGTTGCTTTTACGCCAAACATAGCATTTTGCATTGTGGCCAAAAAGTTCGATTTTGGTTTCATCTGACCAGAGCACCTTCTTCCACATGTTTGGGGTGTCTCCCAGGTGGCTTGTGGCAAACTTTAGACGAGACTTTTTATGGATATCTTTGAGAAATGGCTTTCTTCTTGCCACTCTTCCATAAAGGCCAGATTTGTGCAGTGTAAGACTGATTGTTGTCCTATGGACAGACTCTCCCACCTCAGCTGTAGTTCTCTGCAGTTCATCCAGAGTGATCATGGGCCTCTTGGCTGCATCTCTGATCAGTCTTCTCCTTGTCTGAGCTGAAAGTTTAGAGGGACGGCCAGGTCTTGGTAGATTTGCAGTGGTCTGATACTCCTTCCATTTCAAGATGATCGCTTGCACAGTGCTCCTTGGGATGTTTGAAGCTTGGGAAATCTTTTTGTATCCAAATCCGGCTTTAAACTTCTCCACAACAGTATTACGGACCTGCCTGGTGTGTTCCTTGGTCTTCATGATGCTCTCTGCGCTTTCAACAGAACCTTGAGACTATCACAGAGCAGGTGCATTTATACAGAGACTTGATTACACACAGGTGGATTCTATTTATCACCATCAGTCATTTAGGACAACATTGGATCATTCAGAGATCCTCGCTGAACTTCTGGAGTGAGTTTGCTGCACTGAAAGTAAAGGGGCCGAATAATTTTGCACGCCCTACTTTTCATTTTTTTATTAGTTAAAAAAGTTTCAAAAATCCAATAGATTTCGTTCCACTTCACAATTGTGTCCCACTTGTTGGTGATTCTTCACATAAAATAAAAAATTTATATCTTTATGTTTGAAGCCTGAAATGTGGCAAAAGGTTGAAAAGTTCAAGGGGGCCGAATACTTTCGCAAGGCACTGTAGTACGACAAGATATGAAAAACTATTGGCCCACAAAAAGAATCTGATTTGTTAAGTAAAGACCATTTTGTGTAGTGTACTGTCTGAGAAAGGCAAAAACCCCATTCATAGCCTAGATCCTACAGTATGAAGTTGTTGACATACAATATCTGTTCTTGATGCAGTTAAAAAATATGCAAATATGTATTCTAAATATAACACATTCAATGACAACTAAAACAAAGTAACGGGTGCAGTATTGTTTCTAAATGAATGTCTACAGGACATTTACAAACCTCTGCATCCAGGTTGCTCCTGTAAGAAGATCTTGGATTAGGATCCCTGCTTTGTCCACTTCCCTTACTCAGTAGATTTTCTTTAGAGCTGTGGCTTGTGGACGGGTGGCTCTCACCAGGGTAACTAGATAAAGATTTGCTCAACTGAGCAATGGTTTAAATGTCAGTATTTCTTCAAAGGTACATACTGCAATCGCCTGTAAAGAAGGCTTAACGGATAGGGAATGTAGAACTTATTTTTTTATCTGTAATTGTGTTATTGAATTTCAAACAAAATTCTAAGTGTGTATTACTTATATTATACACTGAAAATATCTGAATATATTATACACTGAAAATATCTCTTCCCCTCAGAATAATGAATAAAGTTTTAAATGCAAGCTGTGCTGCTTTGAGTACAGAGAATGGACTGTACTGCTTGCTAATTATAAAATGCTGTTTTCAAACAACCCTGTACTTTCATTATTCACTTTGATTTCATTTCATACCCCAGGTCTGTGCATTACATCTTACATGACCTGGGTCACAATGACTTCATTTTAACACTCAACAGTATGCGTGTGTCTGTTTTTGAGGGGATGTATAATTTATAATGTTCTACTCCTGGTGCAATTTATGCAATATCTTCTATAAGTAAAAAAGAGATAAATGTCTTACTCTAATACTAAAGGCATGTCTAGATATCAGGTACCAGAACACTGATGGAAAAAATCTTTAATTGAGCATATATCAGTTAATATGCTCCGTGCAATATTATTCTTAAAGGCAATTGGTTATTACTGTCTGACCACAAAATGTATGCACTGTGTTTCAAAATTCTGTTTTGTATAGTTTCTTAAGGTTATTGTTAATAACCTTAAGAAACTATTCTACGGAATATAACACTACAACTAAATTTTATTGTCACAGTATCTGTTTGACATCCAAATATCTGACATACAGTACAGTATTTCTGAGATGTCAGAAAATGTCAATGATCTAACTCTGATAAACTCTTAATTCCTTTCTAAAACATGTTTGAGGTTGCATTTTACTTGTTGAATTTCAAAATGAACACGATCTCCAAAGTTTAAAGTTGGAAAACAAACTTGCAAAAATTGTAATCAATTTGTTAGATTAGTTGAGGATTCAATTACAATGGGTATAGAAAGTATTGACCTCCACTGTATTTTGCCACATTTTGTTGTGTTACAACTGGAAACTCAAGAGTTCTTGTGCAATGAAAATGGTGAACCATTCAGATTGAACACACCTGTCTTTGTAAGGTTAAATACCTGTCTGGGTGATTTCCCACCTTTGGATATTGTATACAAAACAATATGAAGACAAAGGAGCTTCGGCAACAGAACAGAATTGTGGATAGACATTAATCAGGAAAGGGCTATACTGTAAAAAAGATTTCAAAGGCATTGAGTATCCCACAGAGCACTGTTAAATAAGTGGAGAAAAAGTGTAGAATAAATAAAACTACTCAGAATCTTCAACGACCAGGTCGTCCTCAAAAATTAAGCAGCCATTAAATGCTTAAGGTCTCAGGGGGGTGAATGCATGTTTTTAATAAAACTGTTTTACAAAACTGATTCTGCCCCATTGTTAAGGTCCAAGGGGGGGGGGTCAATACTTTCTGTACCCACTGTAAGTAGAAGCTGTAACAAAAAACATTAACAGTGTGGTTCTGAGTGTGGTCTGGGAATCCCTGCTGTCAGGCAAGATTGTTGTATGGAGTAAAAAACACAGAAATCAAATGGAGATTTGGCAATTGGATGTCAAAGGCACATACACTTCACTAAACAATACTGAACTTGCCCAAACCCTGGGGCAATTTCAAAGACATGGTAGAAAAATGTCAATATTATTACTGGATCATAAACTCCCAGATCTACCGCAGTCCCAGCTAACATTTATTGAGTTCGAATACAATTTGAATGTTTAAAATGCATGGACATGCAAAACATGCAAAAGTATGCAGATGCATGTTTTAAAAAAAATATATAACTTTAGTTAATCTGACAAAAAAAATAATGTAATTTTACAAATTAAACACTATTAAACAATATTAAACTGGAAAAGAAATCTTGTGTGGGGGATATTCAAATAACAACAACAGTGTTATCTAACAAATCAGAATTAAGCAATGATTTTGTCATTTGCAATGGGCTGTTATGATCACTGAATTGTTAAGAAATCATGATAAACTCTCTCTCATCCTAGCGTTAATCCCGCATCAGCAGAGTCCGCTTGTCGGCACGCCCTTCTCCATTTGGTGGTTTGAACCAAATCTTTGAGCTGACGTTGCCATTAAATGCGACCGAGAATACTCCAACCGGCGCGTCGCTCCACCTGCCGTCGGAGAAGAAATCATGATAAACTGGTTTCAGAATTTGTTTTTATTGATGGATGCATTAACAATTGGTGATATCTGCAGCTAACTGATGTATGCATGGGAAAATGTTTAAAATCCAGTGCTTATTATCACTGTTTTGCAATTTGCATTGAGGTTTTAATTAATAATTGGTTATACTGTATAACCAGTCTTGAAAGAGAATTCTGTGAATTTGTTTAAAGGAAAAAATAAAATAGGGGCGTTGCTAGGAGCTACAACCTAACTAATGTAGATTATAGAATAGGAATGAGTATGGAACAAGATTTTGAGCAGTGAAGAACCCCAACCATTCAATTTATTCACCCCAAGATCTGTCACAAAACATATATACTGTATTCCGTGGATAAGGATCCATGCCTGTGGCTGGAAGGTTGCTGGTTGGTACCTCATGGCCAGCAGAGAAATCCTACTCCACTGGGCCCATGAGCAAGGCCCTTAACCCCAGCTGCTCCAAGGGCCGCCGTATAAATGGCTGACCCTGCGCTCTCACCCCAAGCTTCTCTCCCTGTCTGTGTGTCTCATGGAGAGCAAGTTGGGGTAGGTGAAAAGACAAATTCCTCATACAAGAAATTGTATATGGCCAATAAAGTGATCTTATCTCTTATCTTATGTCAACTTGCAAGAGCAACTGCATGAAACCAAATCCTCACTTGTTTATAACCTATGCAATCTGGAGACCACTAGAACCATAATGCTTATTATGGGACTGATCAGATGTGCAGGAGAACAGGTAACCAAAACTCTTGACCCTTATTTACAGATGTGTCTTGCAGGATCACACCCTATTCATTTTAAATTACATCCACATGATCATTCTTTTCTTTCAGAAAAATTATTAATATGATTTTTCACCACTGGCATCACTGACTCTTGATTCAGTATTGGTTAAACAAGCTTTAGGAGACATCAGTGAATTTGCAGTCAGCACAATAATAATTAAACAGATCAGTTATCTGACATGAAAAGATTTTTGCACAAGTCACAAAGTACAAATTTAGTGATCTTTTAAAAACAAGGCTCAACACAAAGAGCCTATAAGGATAAACATGTCACGTGGTATTTAAGTCTTGCAATGTGTGACATATTAAATTCAATTTTCAATTGATGGGACTGCAATTGGCTATTGCACCTACTCTACAAGGTACATACATTTTTGCCCAGCACTGTGTCTTCCTCAGCTTTAAAACCACAGGACTTTTCCATAAGATCAAGATTTATTTTGATGTCCTGCAGCCTTTTTTCTATGAGCCAACATTCAAAGATATCCTTTAAAGATTAACTACATTAACCCTTTTATTTGCAAGTAATATTTTTATTCAGAAAATACATACCGATTTGTTTTAACATCTGATCTTCACTGTCAGTACTTATTTTTTCTTAACCTTTCACCTTTATTAAGCTCATTCTTCTAAAATCCATCATGTGCAACAAGAACATAATAAAAACACATCTAGAACTACCAATATAAAGGAACTACTGTCTTTTACAGAACACCATTCCATCCGGGCCACCATCCATACTTGTCCAGCAGCCATATCACCCTGTAACTCACAACTAGCAACTCCCTGAAGTTAAGCAGGTGAGAGACTGGTCGTTACCTGGATGGGAGACCTCCTGGGAAAAACTTACGTTGCTCCTGGAAGAGGTGTAAGAGGGGCCAGTAAGGGGTGCTCAAACTGCAGTCTGTGTGTGCCTTAATGCCCCAGTATAGTGACGGGGATGCTATACTGTAAAAGGGCACCATCCTTCAGATGAGACATAAAACCAAAGTCCTCTCTGTGGTCATTAAAAATCCCAGGGCGTTTCTCGAAAAGAGTAGGGGACTTACCCTGGCATCCTGGCCAAATTTCCCATTACCAATCATGGCCTCCTAATAATCCCCACCTATGAATTGGCTTCATCACTCTGTTTTCCTCCACACTGATAGCTGATGTACTGGCGCACTATGGCTGCCATCGCATCATCCAGTTGGGTGCTGCACATTGGTGGTGGTGAAGGGGAGTCCCCATTACCTGTAAATCTTATCGAGGGACTTTTATAGGAACACACTAATCCAGTTATGTCTTCAGATGCTTGTAGGAAACTAGAAAGAAACCCATGCAAATACCGAGAGAACATGAGAGCTACATTAACCACCATTCCCCTGTTGTACATAACAAACCACCATAATCAAAAAGCCATCAATGCTGAATTAGGTTTATAGGAAGACGGAACCTGACAACTCAAGGACAACTCTGAAGTTCTTATCTAAATTATGAGAAGCACCATTCATAAAATGACATAAATGTGTGCAACAAAGGGTAGAAAAGAAATATCAGCTTATATCTCTGAAGATGAACAAAAACATGTAATTTGTTGTAAACACAGGTGAGAGGAGGAAGATAAAGAACACTTTCAATTCACTGCATCCTCAAGTAATTTTCTAAAATGTATTTATTATTTTTATACCCTCTAGCTATACATAGATCAGTGTACAAGATTGCTTGCCTTTCTCTGCTGAGTACACAATAATTATGCTACAGCAATTTACTATCCAGAATGAACTTCAGCACAATAATTAAAATAATTCACCTTGGGGGATTATTACTGTCCGTCAGTGGGCAAAATTCCACCCTCTCTGAAATCTGGTTTTCCATTAGCCTACTGAAAACATTTTACGAATAGCGTGCCGAGCTTACTGCTTTTTTCTGCATGCTCAAGGAACAAGGCAGCAAGATAAAAATGAATAATTTATTACTTGCACATCCTGTGATGACATCAGCATTTTCCCTTTCCCTCTCAGCGACCTCTTCCACTCGCCTTAGCTCTCCCTTTAGTGTAAAGAATGAGGACAAAGTTGAGGACGACCTGTTTCTTACCCCTGCTGAATTCCCACCAGTACAAGCTGGGTCAATGAAAACAAGCCTTGCTGAACTGAAGCGTGACGAAAGATTCCTTGACACACATCTGGCTTTGAAAACGCATGGTGTCTGAATTGTGGGAAAGAACTTAATGAGTTGATTCAGCTTTACAGAGAAGTTGTATTGCCAGTGCTGTTTTTTATTTAAAGTGTTTTAAAGTATTTTTTATTTTTCTTGTTTTGAAAAACAAACCCAGCTCTGAACATCTCAGAACAGTTCGTGGCACACAGCTGGTTCTTTCAGAGATGGGTCTTCACATGATCCCAGCGCAATCTACTGTATTTAATATCTTCCTGGCCATTGAAACATTAAAGTCACAGAGTCTTCTTTTGATCTACAAAGAGAAGCTGGTGACAGCAGTGTTACCGTCATCTAGCCTGTCCTTGTCAGATCTCAGGAGTTAAGCAAGGCTGGGTCTCATTAGTACTTGGAAGGGAGATGTCTACAGAAAAGCAGGTCACTGCTGCATGTGGTGGTGATGCACCATGAAATAGCACTCTTTCCTCCCCAACAGAATCTCCAAGCCAATGCGTCTGTATGATGACACAGTGCTGTGTTCAAAGGAGGTGCTGTGCTTCAAGCAAGACCTTAAAACAAGGTCCAAACTATTTGGTCATTAAAGATCCCACATCATTGTCCTTAAAAGCAGTGGTTTTAACCAGTTTCCCTTAACAAAACTTCTTTCTTCACTTCTTCGCCCTATGTGCTATATCATAATGGCTGCTGCACTGCATTGCTACAGCTGAAGATCAGCATGTCCCCTCCTAAACAAAAAGGGTTTAGGCATCCTTTACGGTAAAAAGAGCTTTCCAAATCCAAGCAGTTAAGTACAGTGCAACAGACAGATAAAATCAAAAACAGCACAGCTTGAACTACCTTTGACGTACTGTATCAAAGTTATAAGGTACCTTTGTCTATCATCTTAATTATTAATGCATGTCATGCCTTCAAAGATTATAAATGACTCTGCAAAGAGAGAAACGTGAATGAAAAATATAATGTGGCGGATGCAAGAATTCAATGTTCTTCCAAAGCCATTGTTGGATCATTTCTATACCTCTTCAATTTGTCCTGCTGCTCTCTGCCTGACTGACCACTTTGTTGTACTGGTGGATTATCGTTTATTACTGTTGCAGCTTTCTACCATATTGATCACCTTTGCTCGATGCTGGTGCAGCCTGCTATGAACCTCATTGCTTAAACAGCTTGCCCTAGCAATGAATTGCCTATTGTCAATGTAGAACTATATACTGTAGCACAATATTTGTTGTGCAAACACAGTAAGCATTTTTTAGTTTTTAGAATTACAGTATAATGCAATATTTTTTTCTTCTCAACTCTCTGAGTTACTTGAAAAGTGCTCATAAAAAAATATATCACTATTACAAATACACCAAAACAGTAGGTCTCTACCACATTAATTCTTGTCATATCAATGCATATCTATTTTTGCCAGTTTTCTCCTGGAATTGAATTCCACTGCTGAAAAGAATTTATGTTTGGCTTATTGAAAACCAAACATACAGCCCAACGAAGTATGTAACAGTTCGAACAAGTAATTATCCTCACACTTATGATTGTAGTATAATTGAAGAAGGGGGGGGACCCTATTGTTCACTAGAACTGTCACTGGAAATCAGAGATAAACGTAGGAGCACTGCAAAACCAAAATGGAGTATTTTGCAAGATGCATGCTTGTACTTATAAATCACACAAAACTCAAGATCAAATGTACAGGAAATTTACAATTCATCACAACACAGAACCTTAAATCACAGAAGATAGTTGATAAATTGGCAATGTTATTTAAATGTTCCCAGGAAAAGAACCAGAATCTCTTTTTACAACTTACTACTCTAAGACATACAACAGGTAAAATATCTATTTTTTCTCCTGCAGTCAAACGCATTTTTATTTTATCTGCTCTACCTACAGTATAGTAAATATTACCTTAATTTGTATTCATCTGAAAATCTTTCTATGGACTATAATTTCTAAATTTGATAACAGAAAAGGAAGTTTACTGCTTTCTGGATATCTTTTAGGAGTGTCATAAGCACCTGAAAAAGCACTAGAAACAAATTTTCAAATGGCAAAGATACAGTTCTATATTCCATTCTGTTATCAATTCTTTTATTTTTTTAGTAAATTGAATAATAAATTAATCTTAGCTCCTAATTTCATTGCCCAGTTCTAAGGCTTTAGTGAAACGGTATCACTAATAAGGCAAAACTCTTTCAGCAGGACTAATTAACTAATCTGAAAATGTGGTACTGAATCCCAGCAAATGTACTGTATGCAATGGCTAGATTTTAAACTTTTTGAGGTAGCACTACAGCATCATTTACCCCTCTCCAATCCTAATTTACTGACCAGCCCATTCTCATGAGAATACCAACTTTCAATTTCAATCACTGGAGGGAATGTAGTACCTTAAATTGGATTACAAAGTAGGCACAACATACTGTATTCACAGACAAAAATGAAATTCTCAAATTCATGATAATGATAGGAACCCATAAGAATTAGACAAGGATATCATGTGGTGCTTAAAAGTGGCACAGTTTTCTTACTGAAACAGTGAACAGTGAATTAGATAATGCACTCATTATTTGGATTGCACAGTTTTCCTGAAAGGTGTAGTCAAAATGCATTTAAAAGCATCGGTGTAGGAGTTCAATTTTTTAAAGATGCGTCTCTCTAGTATCTGTGTGGAACTGGGAGCAGAAATTTGCACCTGCTATTGATTTTTAAGGTAAACTATGTTCTCCTAGCATGGTCCACCAGCATTGAATTAATTATATTTAAGCCTTAAGCTCCTTCCCTCTGCCATTTTGAGGATTAGAAGTCACCCCAGTTTCCCTACACAGCACTGCAGGGCCCTTTTTATCTCTGGAAAGATCAAAGAGAAGTCTTTGTACATAAAGAGAAAATAAAATTAATATAAACCGGTAATGCAAGAGTGCCATCTAGTTAGCTGATAAAACACTACATCCTAAAGTCTGAAGGGCAAGGCTGTATACCCATCTTTATTGTCCACTGTAAACCCTACAAGCAATAAGCTAATTTTAATACAGTTTCAAATCTTTGTAATTGTGCAATAAGGGTATCATTTGTGCTTTGCTAATTTTGTATTTAAGAGACAGCTGAAGATCCATGGCAAGGATATGTTCACTGATTATAAATTTACTAAACATCCCTAAAAATGTCATAGAATGCTAGAAAGCCGATGAAATAGCCAAAGTCCCATCAGCAGATCCTTAAAAAAAATCTAATGTACCCTCACAGTAAGACTGGGTTAATTACCTGCACAAAAATGCAAAAGGCAAGACAAATACAATCTACTTCTCAGAGCAGAAAGGATGTCAAATTAAATTTATGTCATCCATTACTAAAGCCTACAAATAAATTAGATGGATAGACATTGTCATTTCTGTTGTTTGCCTTCTATATGGAAGCACCAGCTCTATCTCTATCACTATTTACAATACTCAATATTCAGTTCTGAAGTACTGGCACTTGTAGGCACTGCGTAAAAAGTCTTTATCACAGCCATAAATTTTGCAGAGACTAAATCCATTTTATAATGCCCCTGTTTAAATATATTGGATACGTTAGTATTGAACTTTCTAACCTTTCTATTTTATATGTAACAGTAAACAACATTCAAGAATGATTTTAATAAAAATAAACACACAGTACTCCCATACTTGATTTAATTTGTTCTATGAGTCCTCTTCCCTCCCTTCAGTCATACTAGGATAAACTGCATAATAGAAATAAATTCACATACTGTAAGAAGGGTTCATATTCAATTTCATATTGGAGTCTCTACTCAACACTGTGAAATCTTCAAGGTTTTGAATATATAATCAAGGTCTTCAATATTTTGTTAATTTTCCTTCTTAATCCTTCATTTTGTGATCATTGTCTTCTTTGTTGTAATCCCCATGCTCACGTATTGTGGTTTCCACTGGAAGTCAGTCTCCATAGAGACATCTAGAATTTATTTATGCTGGTGCTCCCCTTAAACACTGCAGAATTTGTTTTTGCCCTTTTTTAATTACATCCAGAATTTGCAATTTGGTGCTTAGAAGAAAGATTTTTGAAATCCCCGAAGAGCAGGCATTTCTATTCTTCTGTTTTCTACAATCACAAATTCCTTATAGAAGATTGAATGCAGATTGCCTACAATGATGTTGGTGCTTTGTTGAGACTGAGAATCCCAGATTCCAGGTGAGCCAAACTGGGGACTATGTATTTGTACTTTCTATGGCTCAATGCTTGGGAAAGGACAGTGAAAGCACTGACTGCTATTATTTAGAAAATCCAAACTTTATTGCACTTCAATTGCAGCTGTCTAACTTCATTTCAATCATCCTTTAGTGGAAATCTTGGGAGGGGGTAGAACTGATGAAGGGAGGATATAATGGGGTTGGAAACTTGTTCTGCCTTCAAAAAATTAATTTAATTTAAAAAACTGTTTAAAAACTGAAACATTTGCATAATTATGATCTAGAAATAATGAACACCAGAATGTTTTTTAGCTTTCTGTTTATTATAATTTTTAAGAATACTGACCAAAACAGGCCTACTGATAGCAGTGTTACCCCCTTTTAGCTCAGGTGGGCAAAATATGGCCCCAGGGCCAGACCTGGCCCTACTAACATTACCTTCAGCCTTTGACACAACTTCTAGAATATTTCTCCATGAAAACTAAAAACCAAATTATCATTAAGTCTCAAAATGGGTATTTAAGCACCAGTACTCAGAGGACGTAATGTAATTTATGTTTACTTTGTCATGGAGCCCTACTGTATGGCTTTTATGATGAGGAGAGCTGATAGAGAAAGCTGTGCCTTTCTGACAGACTGAAGAATCCCAGAGCAGTAACGCAGTGAAGGCACAGAGAGTCGAAGGAAAGCGGGGAATGCCAAAACAGGACGGACACAGTAGGTGATTGTGGAAGCAAGACGGAGAACGGGGGCAGACGGGACTAAGAGGTGAGTGCAGCTAACATGGCTGATACAGACAGGGTGGACCCAGTGACAGAAACAAACCTAGTGTTAGGATGTGGCGTGCAGATGAAGAACCCAATAGCTAGAGCCCAGTGAAGGCTCGGAAGAAGACAACTGGCAAAGCAGGATGAAAAGTAGAGGATGACAGTGATTGCCAAGGCAGGACAGAAGGAGAGGCTGACAGGCAGCAGGCAGGACTGATCTAGGAGGCGTAGGCGAGTAGCGAGCACAGTTTTCAAGGTTGATCCTGGCAGTGTGGCAACACTGTTGCGCAGGATTATAGGCGGCAGGTTCGGAAAAGTGCCTCTGTCCCGTTGCTTGGTTAAAAGCAACAGAGTTCAGGCAGACAGAGTGGGATCGAGACAGACAGAGAATCTCTTTTGGACAGGATACAGGCCAAGTGTCCTTCTGAGATGCAGACTAGTAACGCTGAGAGCACTACACAGGCCAGAAGGAAGCTCAATGACAGAGCACCCGATAAGTGGAAGAGCAGGTTACAGATCGGCTTCATGAAAGTGGCACAATCGGGCCAAGTGAGTCCAAACAACCGCGGAAGGTGCTCGACTCCCCTTTTAAATGTGCCGAATTTCTGAGGAGACCGAGAGCTGTGAGGTCTGGCTCGCCGAGGAATAACACCCAGAGCAAAAGATAACTTGTTTTTATTTTGTTCTGCATTATTCACCAAGAGGTCTACTGCATAACAGTACTGAAACTAAACAATTTCGAAACTGGTGATCTTTATTAGAACAAGAACATATAGCCACAGGCAATTTGTCCATCTGCTGGTGGAATCTAATACACAAGGATGTTCTCTACCATACAAATGTTAGAATGCTCAGTCTGAGATTGACTTGATTTAAAGATAAAAGAAATTTCCTTAAGTGTGAACTGGATCTCTAAAGTAATTCTGCATTTGCTATATATGTTACATATCAAATTAACTAATTGAATTCTGAACAGTACGGAACCTTGAATCATGACCAAATGGTTGTACTGTTCAGATGGATCACCCATTATCAGTGAGCAGACACTCTGTGCCAAATTTCAGTAAATTAAAGAACGGCTGTTCAATCAACGATGACCACCTTGTGCTCCACAGTGCCACATCAGAAACTGCACCTGACCACTTCTCCTCGTAATGCCTATCAGAGATTTTCTTCACACTTTCATCCAATTATCCCAGTTCCTTTCTTTTTTTGTACACTTAAATTTAACAATAAATTTAAGTAAATGTTCAGTGATTTTGACAGTTCACAAAACAATCTGCTATGTGATGCTTTGTGTAAATGTATATTCAGTTATTAAAATACAAGGATCTCACTACAATTTCATTCAGTGCTGTAGAAATGTGGACTTATGAGTTATCATGACTTAGCAATCCATCTTCTAGCCTGTTTTTATTAGATCTCAGAAGAGAAGCAACGCTGGGCCTGGTCAGTAGTGGATTGGGAGTCCTCAGAGGTAAACCAGGTTTCTGCTGTAAGTGGTTTAGGTGCACCAATATGTAGTACTTTCTTCTGAGCCAGAACTTACAAAACTACTGACCTAATATGGTGACTGGTAACTCTGAGCTGTAGCAGGTGCTGTCCTTCAGAGGCAACCTTAAACAGAGCTCCTGCCTACCTGTTCATTAAAGATTCCAATCTGAGCTTGCACAATAGGCTTCCCTAAACTAATTAGGATTCTGAAATGCCTCGCATTTATGCAAGCACTTCTTCCACCACTGAAGGCACATCACCACTGGGTGATGTGTGTCATTGTGTACCAGCAGCTTTACTTAGGTAGAGAAGCAAAAATTTGTTTTGAACTGTTGAATTAAGATTATATCACCAGCTGTGTCCCACTTGTGATTTTAAGGTACAACCTTCCAGTTACAGTACAAATCCAATCCTTACCTGCTACCTACATACTCCACTTAATTCACATGGGTATGCAGTATCTCACTTCTAGTGGATGTCCTGGGACATTTATAAAACTCAATGATTCAAGAGAATTTGGTCACTTGTTAAATGTTTAGCTTTAGTGGGCAGTAATATGCTCCTTAGTCAGACTTAAGTCAATAAAACATTACTATTTCCCATTAGGCAACAAGGTGCAATTATTCTCAATGGTCATCTACTTCCAACTGTTTATTCTGGTGAGGGTCATAGCACAGCCATAAACACACTAAAATATTCTAATTTGTTAGTTTTAATACTGAAAAATTGAATTCACATGGTTTATTATATTTTCTGTGTAATATTTGTAATGCACAGATAGAGAAACTAATACTATACAAAATACAAAAGGCTAATATTTTAAAAGTACAGCAAGTACCAGATTTCTAAATTCAAATCCCTCCCGTCAAAACTGATTCAACACATTTCAGTACTTAAACAGATCAAGAAAGTTTATACCATATAAAGGTTTCCAAAGGCATACCTGTCACCTAAACAGAAAAGAAAGATAAACCATAGTTGGCAAACTCAAGGAAATAAAAGTATTTTCACAACTAATACAGCACCTTTCCTAAATTTAGGTTAAATTAAGTCAAATCAGTTCCAGACTTATAAGCTTCCTTCAATCAATAATTAATTTAAGTCAGATTCATTGCATTAGAGGAACACTCTCACCACCTCTTTGAACTTCCTTTTGGTTCTCTTCTGTCCTCATATTAACTTGTTTAAATAATGTTTTTTTTAAATAAAAATAGTCCTAACATCTGATTGGTCAAAGATAACCCCTTATTTCTGATTGGTCAATGATAAAAACAATATACATTACAATCCTACAGGAAATGGTGTCGAGCAGACATGGCCACTCACTGTCCCCCTGGCTACAGGGAGATCATTGTGTCCTCTGTTAAAAGCCCCTCTATTACCTGGGGCAAAGACTCTGGGGGGATAATTGTGTGGTATAGAGAGGAGCTACAGCCTGTAAAGACAAGGAGTCATGACTTTGACTCGGAATAAGCAGACAAATCATCTGTACAGAAAATACGTATTCCTGTGTGCAATCTACATTCCCCCTGGAATCTCAATATTACAGAGAGGAAATTCTCCACAGTCTCCACATTGAAATCTGCAACTTCCAGAGACAGGGAAACATGCAGCTGTGTGGAAAACTCAACGCATGAACAGGCTTCACTGTCATGAGCTGGGCTTGTATATCGTCAACAGTAGGACCTGAGGGAACTCTTTAAGCAGGTTCACCTACAGCTCAGTTCTGGGGGAGCAGTGTGGTGTACTATGCAGTCACTGATCTGGACCCTTTCTGTATTAGTGCCTTCACTGTCAGGAAACAAACTGCTCTACCTCAAGAGAGATGCACTGACTGCTGTATGACTTGAACCAGCCATACAGTTGAGACACGGCCCGGACAGATATCAAAACTGAACTGGGTAATGAAGAAATTCAGACACAATTAAGCACAATTCCTAAACACTCCGTATCAAACCAACAAAACAGGCATGAATTTGGGCACACAAAAACGAAATCACCTATTTCACAAACTAGCATCAAAATCAAAGCTAAAAAGAACAAAATGAAAAAAAAAACTACTTAAAAACAAAGGAAAAGAAAAAGGGTTTGATAGAGTGCAAAAACATCTGAAAAGCACTACAAAATCTCACTACAAAAATACAGATCTGTGCCTCACTTACTGTAAGATGGTAAACATTACAAACGTAAGCTCAAAAAGAAAACACACATAAATAAACAACTTACAGAAAATGGGAAGTCATTAAATCAAAACTGCTTCAGGAAGAAGTGGAACATTTTCAATCATTAAAAAACAAAATATTTTTTATTTATTTAAAACTTATTTTGAATATTTGTCCCAAAAGCTCCCAAATACTAATGAATCAGACCAAAATATAATTTATGAAAAACTCAAAATTGTGGAATTGGCTATACAACTAAGGCTATTTGGATTCCCTGATCACCGAGCAGGAGCTAGTAAAAACACTCCGGACTAGGATGGAGTCAACACTGTGGCCACTATGAAGTCAACAATGAGATTCCAAGACACAGAAGTTTAGAGTTGCAGCAATACCTCCTCAAACTCTTCAACCTCATCCTGAAAGCTGGGTATTTCCTCGAGGCCAGAATCAAGGACTGATTACACCCATTTATAAAAGACAGACGGACTCGATCCCGATAACTACCAGAGCATCTGTGTGATCAGTAACCTGGGGAAGGTATTCTGCAATATCATGAATACGCAAATACTGATCTTCCTTACTGAGCACAATGTCCTGACCTCTTTAGCTTCGTAACAGTTCACTGCACATCCGATCAGACTTACAACCTATGCATACTTATAGACTAACACATCCACCAGAAAGACAAAGGAATTTTTTTCCCTATTTTACTGATGTCAAAAAAGCATTTGACTCAATTTGGCTGTTACTTCTCCAAAATGGCATACTGAGTAAAGTGTACGACGTAATTAAATCAATGTAATCAACTCAAAGACATAATTAACAAATGTGCAGTGGAACTTGGGAACAAAAGGACAGAATTCTTCACTCAGAAGTCCAACACTGTTCAATTTCTAGGGTATATCAATGAGATTGGAACAGTCTTATCCTCAGCACTTATCCTCATACTACATAACACAGAGATCATTCCTGCTCTACGCTGATGACCTGGTCCTTCGGTCACCCACAAAACAGGGACTGCAGCAGAGCCTGGCACTGCTGGAGCAGTTCTGTCATACCTGGGCATTGACAGTCAATCTGTCAAGACCACAGTCATTGTTTTCCAGCCAGAGAGCCAGATTTCAGGGAAACGGGTACCACTTCACACTGAACAATACCACAATGGAACACACATCCAGCTACACATCCTTGGTCTGACTATCATCTGACAGTTTCAACCTGGCAGTGAAGGCAGTAAGGGAGAAGGCACTCAGGGCTTTCTATGCAATAAAGAAGGGGGCTTTTCAACATTGACACCCCTACAAGAATCTGGCTTCAAATATTTAAACGGGATAAAAACATTAAACCATTCAAACCATAAAATGGGATAAACACCCAACAGAAACTCTGCACATGGAGTTCTGTAAAAAAAATTCTTCATATGCAGAGAAAAACACCAAACAACATGTGCAGGCCAGAATTAGGCCAATACCACTGCCAACCAACGTACAGGAGAGAGCAATAAAGTATTGGTGACATCTAAAAAGCGGTGACCAAAACTCCTACCACCACAAGGTCCTGCCGAGCCAACAGCTGAGCCCAAAGAAGAGTCCTCTGAGCCAGTTGGTCCAGAAGCTCACTGTCCCGAAACACTCCCACAGCAGCCTCAGGACAGCACTACTAAAGCACCACAAACCACATCACAGCACATATTAAATAACAATATCTCATACACAGGGAAACATACACACAAACACAAAATAAACAGACGAAAAACACTAGTTGAATATTTGACCGTGGTAAGAAACCCTGATGAAGTATATACTCAGTGACCACAATCTTGCCATAGAAACTGGCTGCCCAGGGAGGACAGGTTGTGCTTCCACTGCCAGCAGTGGAGAAACAGAGACACTGTGCACTGTGCAAAATACTCTGGGATTAGACAAACATTCCTCCCTTAAATAACAAACCTAATCCCAGAATTCCCACACCTGCCAGAATCAGAACAGCTCCCAATCCTACTGGGAGAGGGGGGAGGAAACTCAACAGAGAACAAGCCCAGTCTGTGATCTCCTGTCACAGCCTGAGTAACAGTGATCCTGTCTTTCAATAATGTTCTTTGTGTTATATATTGTATGTAAAAGTCCTATGTTTTTGTATCGTAAATGTTGTATTGATTGTATATACTTTGGCAACTTTGTAAGTTGACAGTCATGCTAATAAAGCTGTTTGAATTTGAATTTGCTAACTTCCTGTTCGTGAAATATCAGAGAACCACTGAAAGTCTCCTTAATATAAGAACGTGGGATATCCAGCATGTACAGTAACAGATGAGAAAACAATTTTTGCAAGGTATTGCAAAATGGTTTGTATTATTCAGACCCTAAGGTATATATTCAGGTTACTGAATCCCTTCATTAGGCTTATGGTAGAATAAAAAAAAATGATTGATTAATAAATCAATCAATAAAGATCAAAATGGCCATAGATCAACTTATTCTCAGTATGAGACTTTTAAAATAATAGTCATTACAAAAACACTTAGAACACATATGTGTGAATAGGGCATAAGTACAAAGCTACTAAAATCATTTTAAGAGATAAAAAGGAAACCTCATATACAATGTTAAAAGACTTAAAAATGAGAGCAGGGGGTGATTCTTTCCTCAAGGCTATGTGGGAGTATCCAACTCTGGATTCCTTTAAGGAAAAGCTGCATGAGATCAAGGGATCAATGTGCTAATGACAAAACAAGGTACTGTAGAAGCTGAATGGCCTCTTCTTATTTGTAACCTTTCTTATGTCCTTATAGACTGATGAAATCAGACAAGCCCATAATAATTACCATCGTTTAAATAAACTGACTGTGCTTATCAGTTAGTCAGAGTCCACTCAATATCACAGCACTGTTGCTTTATGTTCAAAATAAATTTCAGCTTTGCTATATCTATGCGGCAACAATAACTATTCGTCCAGTGTGATAGTATGATCAACGGTATATTGTAAGCAAATAAATGAATTGCTGTTAACTCCTTAATCCATAGCTGTGAAGCTTCACAGAGTATTAAAGTTCACAAGCACACACTTAATTATCTGCTCACAATAACTATCAGGTCTTATCTACAGAACCAGATGAGCAGGCGTTCTTTTGAAAGTCTGTGCACTTCATTCTGCAAAGTCTGCATTGTTGTTGGAAAGTAAAAAGACAGCCCTGCCAACCACGGCAAACACAAACATTGCTAGCTTTTAATGTGCAATTACTGTACACTAAATGAGTAATTAATGAAAAAAAGCTCTGGGCATATGAGGTGTAGACTTTGGAATCAACATGTGTTCCTGCGATGGCATTTTAAAGGCATTAATGAAATCCCTTTCTGTCAAATGTGGAACCTACACAGTACTTCACTGTTGGTGCTCAGAATAACAGCCGTTGACCTTGGTTCCAAATACCAACATGTTTCAAGCCCCCAGAGGAGCTCTGTCACGCCGATAAGCAATATTAATGTTCTAAATAGCTTCTGAATTCCATACAGACCTAAGACTCCGCCAGTATTCTTTTTACAGATTTCCTGAATCTCTGAAAAGGAATAACAGAATGTCATTTGGGATGTAATTTGCCCATGCTATTGCTTATCTTGCCAGCACAACACGCTGAACAATTGCAACAGGAGAAAAGCAACATGGAGCAGAATGTTGTAATTCAACAAATTACAGAACATTCTTACAGAATAAGTGTTCCCAAAATTTCCATACATTTACCGCAACTTAATTTTTCTGTATTTGTCTCTAGCATGCATTAACGTTGGATTGCATAGAAAATGTCTGGCTTGTCACAGACAAGTTACACTTATGCAGAACTACTATTTCATATTTGTAACTCTGTTACAGCATTTTTGAGGATCTATAATGTTCATCGGTTGGCCTAGTTCTTCTCAAGAAAGAAATGTTAAAAAATTAAACACGGCAATGTGACAGTTATACAGTACTTGCCATTTAGACTACAGGTAAGAGTGAGTATGATTATCCAAGAAAGTACAAGCCAGAGAAACTGAAGGTGCAGATGAAAGGAAAAAAAAAGATAAATCAGTTCAGATGATAGGATCTACTTATCTACATTCCCTTTTATCTCCTCTTGAAATAATAGATTCATATGGCAAGTAGGAGGAGCTGCAAGACTTAAAAAAACTGATTTCCAAGCTTGAAGTATATTAAAAAACATGCATTTTTATAATTCCATATTTTTGAAGATGTAAAATTTCTAAAGGGCTTTTCAGAACAGTAATATTTCAACATATTCGTTTTGTATTCTAACTTTATAAAGAAAATACACCCTTAAACTAATTATGCATCTCCTACTCAGATATGCTTTTCTCTTCGACCTTAGGCAACTGGTTACAGAACTGAGCATTATGTTGCTGGTATGAAATTATATATTTTTTGCATCCTGTATGTTCATAATCCACTTGCAAAACACTTAAAAGTATTGTTGCTACCTTTATCATATTCATCTCTTTATACAATTCAAAACTCATCTTACAGGCCATTTATCCTCATTATCTTTCCACGCAAAGTTCAGTAATTTACAATACTTCCTTTATTTTATTCAGAGGAACTGAACATTCAATAAAAGCTGTCAACCACACACTCTTTCGTTTTTAAATGGTTGCCTTGGGCACCATCTCCTCATTCAAGGCACCACAGCACACAAAATTCAGGGTGTGATAAAAATGAATAGTAATAATAGCGTCTAGACTTTGTGTGGGCTTAATTCTCTACATATTTTAAGTCCTTATATTTCCTCTTCACCTCCCTTTCTAAATTAAACTTTTACTAGAGAGTGATTTGTCTTAAATGTCAAAAAAACATCTCATCCCAATGTGATAAAAAACACTATTGAAACTATTGAAAAAATATATAGCATGATTTTCCCTATAAAGGAAGTCTAACTGGTAACTGTTGGCTTTCATGTACTAGTTTAATGTTCATTAAGTGGACAAAAGAGAAAATATTTAATTGCTAGCAAAACGTGATTCAAAATGATGTCACGTAGATCTGTATTAGCTTTTTACAGAAACAAGAAAAAAATAACTTAAGATTCAGTTTTTCACATGTTTGCCACTTGAAATAAACCAAGAGATGGTTTGAAGGGAGCCTTAACTAAGCAGAATAGCAATTCTGACCGTCAAAAACAAGAAATCTACTAAATAATAGGGCCGTACAATAAGAAATTAAAACTTTTAATGTCTTGCTGAATTTTTGTCCTTTCTGTTCTAAGATGAAATACATGTTGTCCTTGAAGTGGTTTATCAGACCAAATGTAGGCCTGGTTAATCGGCCACAGATTTACCAAAATGAAAAACTATTGTGAATTTTAGAACCACACAAGGGAATTTGAAGGTACTTCCCGTCCAAATCTAATAAAAATTGAAGAAACAGAATCATATCTAAGAGTGTATCACAGAAATCTGTATTAGCATATCAGTGGTGTTTTTCACATTTTATACAGTGTATCTAATACATTGTGTGCCTCAGAGATCACATTCTATAACAGTTTAAATAAAGAATATATTATTTATGCACAGTCTGTGTGTGAATTAGAAAAGAATAACTTTAAACTGCTTGTTTTTTTTCCAGATTCACAGCTAAGATTTAATATTGATTTTACAGAATTCTCCACAAACAATAACTGGCCATACAGGATAGATACTTTTACAATCAATGCATTTTGGTTTTAAACATTATTTGAGCAGACTCCTTTCCCTGCTCATGAATAAGTAATTTAACATATTAGCCCAGCATTATTTTAATTTCTATGTAAACAGGCATACAGTACCTTTTAGTATGACAACCAGCTATATTAAATGCTCATACTGTTCACTGTAAAGGGTTTGCATAAGTACACTGTTTTTCTCTGCTCAAAAAGATATCATGATAGACTTCATGCTTCCAAAGTGACCTGACATTCAGTTATCCTGAAAAGCAGTCATTTTTTTATAGGCACTGATATAAAGAAAGAGCTCACTGATCTTTAGCTTGCCATTTCTGGACTAGATCTATGTCATATTTGACCAAGAAAGTTTGCCAAAAAAACGGCCATACTCTGGTTTAGCTAACAATTTAGTGGTTGATTTAATCTAAAAAAAATACTAGTGGCTGCCAGTGGCCCTGGAAGTGGAAAAAATAAACTTAGCTTTGTTTCATCACACAACCGTTGCAGCCTTGCCTCCAGAGAAACCTAGCTTTTCTTTTGTACATTTATGAAAAGTGAACATGAACACCATTAATCCCAGTAGGAAGTCCTGCAGACGCGACACTTCCAGTGCCAAAACAAGGCGCTTAATTAGTGTGCAGTTCCGGTCTGACGGTCAAGGTCTTGACCTTCCTGGGGGAATAATGAGCCAGGCAATGTTTAGGGCCTCATGCTATGACCTCAGCACACCACAACAGTGCCGACTGCAGCTTTAGACGTGCTAAACTGACAGATTCAGGTGACCGAACAGTGAACTGTACACTTGGCACAGAGAAGCTGAAATATTTTGCAGCACAGAGGGAACGGTCAAGTCTCTGTTTAGTGTCTTTTGTTTCCAACTGGTGAAGCTAGATAGGATTGGTCAGTTCATCTTCTTACAGGAGAACTGAGGAAAACAACATCTGTAATGAGAGAAGACAGGAGAACTTTGAAGGCTGCCGCTTTCTCAGAAAAGCGCTTGCTTTGAAAATAAAAGCTGTGAATGTGTCATAGACTTTTAGGACTAAAATAAAATACATCCAGAAGATGAGCTTGGATTGCTTGGAAATGAATGCTAACATATGAAATAAGTTTAAGAAGGTTACTATATTGTGAAATAAGGCTTTAAAACCATTTTTATTGGTGTAACTTGTAATGTAATGTAACTTTAGCCGAAGACATGAGGAAGCACTCCATTAAGGAAATAAAAATGTACTCATACAATTATATCATGGATTTCCTCCATTGTTCTTTTTTTTCCTTACTATACAAAGTCTGTCTAAAGAAAGGCTCTTAGATGTTCATTTCAGGATGCTCTTGTTTAGTTTCTATAAATGACTTATACTGTACATGTGCAATTCATTCTTCACAACATGACATTGCGACAAATGGTGCAAAAAGCAGGAGGTTTCGTTTTTAAGTTTTTGGTTTTAAGGAGGTTTTGTTTTTAGGTATGTATGAAAACATACATACTTTGCTCTACTCTGTAGCACATCATTGTATCAGCATGTCCTCTTATGTATTCACGTGTATGAGTACATTTAAATGTTGAATATTAAAAATTTTAAAGTTAAAATCCCAATTATTTTCAGAATATCACACTTCTATGTGCAGATGTATGATCATACAAAGCTGGAGAAACAGCCTTCCCCTTGATTTAACTCTAAACATAATCCTAGTCTCTAATTCTAAGATAAACCTAAAATACAAAGCAAGATTTAAAGATAAAAGTTATTCATCTTTAATCCTAACTACAGTATAATCCCTGACAAATCCACTTTTTAAAACAAAAAATATTCAACAATGCAAGTTTTCAGTTTGAATGCTTTTATCAAGAATTATTGATTACATGTATAGTTCTTCATCAGCACAGTGATTAGCTTTGCTGCTTCTTAGTGCTGGGGCCCTGGGTTCAATTCCAGGCCTCAGGTATTATCTGTGTGGGGTTTATATGTTCTCCCAGAGTTTGTGTGGGTTTCCTACAAGTGATCTGGTTTCCTCCCAGAGTCCAAAGACATACTGGTAAGTTCATTGGGTTCTGGGAAAATTGGTCCTGGTGTGAGAGTGTGTGTGCTTGCTTGCTGGAATAAGTTCTGGCTCCCCCACGACCCTGAATTGGATAAAGTGGTTAGAAAATGGATGGATAGTTCGTTCCATTGCATTTTACATTTAGGGGGGACCCACTTCATCAGTTAATGTGGCTCAATTCAGTACTAGCAGCAGAAACTGCATTTAGGCTAACATTTCTCATATTTGTCGAAGAACTTTAAAATAGTGCTCCTTCAGACACAGAGGGTCAGTGTGAAATTTTACTTTTCAAGGAGAAAGTTACACAACAATATTTCTTATATTTGCTTCTGTAAACATATCTTTAAAACGTACACATAACACACTACTGTACGTTTTTACTTGATATACTGTAATTAAAAATGTTTTTTTGCATGGAGCATCAGTGACACCCTGTGGCAACACAAAAACCCTGACAGGCCACTCATTTCCCTGCAGTAATCCTGAGTAGCGCACTACACCAAGCCCTCCTCACATTTACCCAAATATAGTCAAGGAGAAATCCAACAATGACAAGTTTTGTTACCACATAAAATACAAAAGACAAAATGAATATAAAAAAACTGCACATTTTGTTCAGTTTAGAAGATCAACTCGCTAATCCTTTTTAGATGTTAGTTTCCAAAATTCTGTCTGCTGAATGGCTTACACTTCACTGAGATTAGTCAGGCGTTCCACATTCCTGGATTTCATAAAAAGATAGTGCTTAACCATGCTCTGCCCAGATCTATAAGCTGCTCATAGGGACAAGGAACTGACAAGTTGTTCCTATACCTTGGTGTAACACATAAGCCATTCTTACATCTAAAGAATTAAAAGGATAACTTCCTAAATTTTAATAAGGAATGTTGGAGGTTCCTTCCTAGAATGTCTGAGAATTGACTGTGTACTTCAATGTTGTATTAGTATTTAGAAATCAACCCTGCCAAATCAGAAGATAATGCATGTAGATGCTGTGAGGAAAATAAGAACTGTAAAAACTTCTCCCAATTAATGCTCCCAAATACGTTGTATTAGTTGTTTTGTTTTGAAAAACGGAGTAACTGAAAACTTTGTTTTGCTTTTTTTTCAAACATTTGCCATATTGAAAGAAAATATTAATTAGCCATTATATTTTAAAGAATAACCTCTAATTAAATTTCTACTTTATTTTTGCAAATGAGATGTTGTTGCTAGTGAAAACATTATATAAAGCAAATGACGCAGATTACATGCCTTGTACCAGCAAAACAAACATCTTCATGAGCCTCACACAAGAGGGTATTTGTTGAGCTGATGTTGATGGATTTGGGGAAAAAAAATGTTATTTTTTATAACTCCTGCACGTGCACCTGGCTCTAGAAACATGTTCCTCCAACATTTTGCCTCCATAATTACAGAAGATCAATTCTCAGAGATGTTGTCAACTGAGTTGGCCAAATGAGCTTCATGTTCATTGTAAGTTTAAAAGCACAATACAATGTGAAACATCCAACATCACGCAAGACTCCAAACAATAATGAATGGTCACAACTATACAAATATCTGTATCACATGGGAAGAAGTCAGCGCAATCAAAGAAAACCCATGCAAACAAGGAGAGAACATACAAACTCCACACAGATGGCACCCCAAGAATCGAACCCAGGACCCCAGAGCTGCGAGGCAGCAATGTTAACCACTTTGCCACCGTGCAGCCCTATCCATATTCAGTGTAAGCAAATGATCAAATTGAAGCGCTTACAGTAAACACACAGCAGTTATGTTTATCATCAACATCACTACAGCCAGAATAATATAAACCAGAATACAGACATTTTTTTCACATTGAAAGAACAGCAGGATATCAAACCCAGGCCCCAGGTCTTTTGACAAACTCCAGTGACTGAAAACGGTGCATTCACTCCGAATGTAAGCAATTTGTTAAGACCGCTTAGAGTCTTTTCGGTAATTTCTACCATTTTATTTTGAGAATGTATTCCAATTTGTCAAAGGTAATTTACCACAAAAACTCTTTTCGGCAACAAATATCTGCAATATAATTTCTTATATACAGATTTATTATCTGAGTATTTGGCCGCACCACATTAGAATACAGCCATGTCCACCTGCCCTCATTAGATGTTTTTCAAACCGCTTTAAAAGATCTCTTCAACAAAGCAAACATATATGGCAAAACAGACAGCCTTAGGCCAATGTTTTTTGTTTGTAATACTGTGTAATAGCCTAATAAGATTACCTCCATCTCCATTCTGGATAAAGCCTTCACCTCTAGTTATCAGCTCTTGAGATCTTTCCCAATGTGAATTCAGACTTTAACCACTTATTTCATGCATATAAAATTCTAAATAAAATAACTAGATATTTTTATTGGCAGAGGGGTAAACCATACAGATCATCTGGCATGTAAAAAGCAAAAACAGAAAACTCTTTCCCAATAGAAATTTTGTGACAGGGTTCAGTGCCCTTGCACTGAATAGGAATTATTCTTGAAGTAACAGTATATTAAAATAATGCCCACTAAAATTCAGCTACAGACACATTACATGTCATCTCTAAGGGCATTCAACTGAGACCCACAAAGACGGATTTTAGCTTTACAATCCATACAGTAAGTGAAAGTTTCAAGGTTTCATGTGTTCTGAATTGCCACGGCGCTCCTCTGTATAAAAGACACTCTTCAGACAAGCCGTCAGTGGTAATGGCTCACATTAAAGTTTTTTGGCTGACTTTAATATAAATACACAAGGCCAGCAATAACATTCCCATATTTGCACAAGCCCTGAAAATATATATTTTAAACAGTATCCAGAACCACAAAATGTACCAGGTAAATTTCCAGCCTCACTGTACCAGTATGAAAATAGTTCGAATTGGACTGATAAAAGTCATGTAGCCGTAAAAATGGGAAAGTTCATCCTTCTCAATGCATCACTATTGCCGAGCCAACAAAACAAGTATGTAACCTTACCAGAGTCTAGACAATACAGGACACAGTAATACATGACATCCTAATATTGAATAAGCTGCCCTCTACTGTGTGCTCTCCGAGTCTGAATGAGTCTCACTGTCCTGAACTGCCTCAGCATGCGAAGCTCAAACCAGTGCTGCTCATGCTGTTCGGCCTACTATTGTATAGCTGTAATTTCACAGAAGCTCAATATGGCCAAAATATACAGTAAGTATTCAGAATAAGTTCATTTTGGTCAAGAGCTACCAAGAACATCAACCTGGAGGAGCCATACCAGAGGAAGCTGAGGGGAGGGAAAGTTCAAGGGCCTGCTAGCTGAAGCTGGAGTGAGGGGTTTCCCAGGATAAGTTGCTATGCATCTCTAAAAGGTGTGTTTTGGTCCTCCTCACTACCTAGTGAAGGGGGGACTCGCCTGAAGATAGAGCCAGGAGCAGAAAAAGCCATCAGCCGTAGGTATGTAAATGAAAGCTTCCACTTTGATAGAGCACATATAATAGTTCATATCTTCACCTTACTGCTGCCTTTTCCGTTTGACTGTTGTCCTGTCCTTTTTTTTATTTACAATTAGTAATTTCATGAAAAAAACAACAGGGAAAACATAACAGAAAATTGAATCTATAACATTTCAGTTGACTAAACAAAAACCTTTTTTGTACTTTACTCTTTCGCTGTCAGAGTTTCTGATTCTTCTTAAGCGACTCTTATCGAAAAGGATATCATGCCTGCAAGTGCAGGAGGGAGGAGATCCTTTTCTTTCACACTGAAAGGAATGGCTTGAAAGTTTTCCCTGGAAAAGGGAGTTAAGACATGTCAGTGTGGCACTGCCTGCTGTTAAACCAGGCAAGAAGTGCAGGTGTCTCCTTGGCCTTAGAGCCCTCTAGTTAACCCTCTAGTTCATTTGGGAAGCCAAACAAATCTAGCTATTTGTTTTGTGGTTAGCGATATACAGTACAACTGAAATTAATTAATTAAAAATAGTTGCAGCTTAGTAATAAGATATTAGATTTCCTCACTTATTGCTAAAAAAAATGGGAGATTTTTATTTATACTAGAAATAATTACGGTATTATTATTATTATTATTATTGCTTACACTTATATAGCGCTTTTCTGGACACTCCACTCAAAGCGCTTTACAGGTAATGGGGACTCCCCTCCACCACCACCAATGTGTAGCATCCACATTGTAGTGGTCTTTCTGCTTGTATAACGTATAAAGATCTATCTACTTCCATCTGCCCAGATTGGACTTTTCATCCAGTTCACCTCAAATATCCATACTCACCCACACATTTTCTAACCACTTTGTCCAATCAAAGATCGCTGAGGAGCCAGAGCCTATCCCAGCAAGCAACGGGCACGAGGCAGGATACACCCTGGACAGAATGCCAGGCCATTGCTGGGCACACACACTCACACCAGGGCCAGTTCTTCCAGAACCTGCCAGTACTGTATGTTTTTGGACTGTGGGAGGGAACCAGAACATTTATAAAAAAACATACAAACTCCACACAGATTGCACCTCAGGAATTGAACCCAGGGCCGCAGAGCTGTGAAGCAATGCTGACCATTGAGCCACAATCCTACCCAAGTTCAGCTTAAGTGAATTATCAGTTTTAATATTGATGAACCTAATGAACATGAAAACATAAGAAAGGTTACAAACAAGAGAAGGAGACCATTTGACTTAATGGGCTTGTTTGCTTGCAAGTATCAAACTGAACTGCAGATCTTGTGAAACAGAAAGAGGAAATGGAAAATGGAACTAATTACATAACGATTGTCATATTTCAGCGTTATGTTTTTAGCTTATGTGTGATGAGCGTTCTGGCGCACTATGGCTGCTTTCGCACCATCCAGGTGGATGCTGCACAGTGGTGGTGGTGGAGGGGAGTCCCCATTACCTGTAAAGCGCTTTGAGTGGGTGTCCATAAAAGCGCTATATAAGTGTAAGCAATTATTATTATTATTATTAATTTCGTTTTATCATTTTCAAACAACAGTTGTTTTCACACTGCCCTCGAATTGTTAGTTCTTAATCTTCTCGGCTTCTTTCCATACCCATGACACCAGCACAAGATATGAAAATGCAAAGCACTCACAGATTTATATCAGACAGATGCAAGTGACAGGGTCAATACTAACACTAAAAAAGTGCTATTGTCTAGAAAGTCAAGAAAACCCTGTCTTATTACAAACCATCTCAACCAAGGAAAAGCCAATTTGCTGCAGTAACACGGGGAACCCTGTCTTACTACCTCAAAATGAAATCAGCAGTTCTGGGACTGCATGGTCCAGCCTGCATGCCAAATGGGTAGATCCATTTCAGGAACCCCATTGGCTAGTTTCTCAGCCCAGTCCAGATGTATCTGGAAAACATTTTTAAACTGCTCTTTTTAACAATTTTTACATAAAAGGTGTACTATACGTGGTGTCACTCAAAACTTTAAGGCAGACAAAAATAAGTTGACTCACTTTTCGAAATCTCAGTAGCTAACCGCCATCTAGCTTCTTTCAATTGAGCATAATTCTTTGATTGCCATTGCTCCGGGGCAGTCAGAAATGCACTGGGGGGTCTTATTTGTTTCTTTTTAGTCCAAAGTGAGCAAACCTGAAGCACAAGGAGCTTAAGTGCTGTATCTGGCTCGGGACTGAAGTGCATTACTGCCAGATTTTCAGGTTGCATAACAGGAAAGTTATCCTGACTCCAAGTCCACCAGCTGAAGCACTTAATGTCTGTTTATTCTGTAATGCCTCTGCCATTTACTATTTACTCTGGCTTAACACAGAATTAATACATGTCTTCTCCTCTCCTCTGTCTTATCACATTAAATCTGATTTAAACCTGATTCAGAACTGAAAACTTTTTTTTTTTGCTCTCACATGTACCACAGCTGCTTGTAGGTGCTCACCGAAATGTATTCTGCATTTCTGGAAGTACTATACACTTGTTTCATCTTGCAGACACACAGTCCCTTTTTTTTGCCCTTGAAGTATCTTAGCTGGTAAATATATCCCAGAGGATCTCCTGGGACAGAAGCACTTGCTGGACCACGACATGTAAAATAAATGAGTTGAGGAATTTTACCAGAGTCAACAGCAATCCCCAGCTAGTTGCTACTGAATTTATAAAACTAACAGCTTTTTCTTCATGTCTATATGAAAGCTGATACTTTTTGCAATAAACCCTGACTGTTAGACCATGAAACTAGAACAGAGCCCTCTCTGTAGCCCTAGAACCCAGTGTACACAACTCTCAAGCCGTAAATTACACAAAGCTAAACTTGTTTATAAATCTACCTTCAAGATGGAATGTGCAGTATTTGCTCAGCTTGGCAATGACACCTCAGTTCATGGGCTGAAAATTGACTGGCCCTCCTTTATCGTCTTAGCCCAACCCACTGAAATTCTTTTTACAAGCTACCTGCCTGTGAAGAAACCTCCTGTTAGGAGGAATATGGAAAACAGCATTTTTTTTTACTGGGGATGAAATCTAATATGTGCCTCAAAATAAGGAAGTTTATTTTCCATCTTGGCATAGAAGCCTACCTTCCCTGAATCACATACAATATTGCTGCCAGACTGGTCAATATGTAACAGAAGCAGCTTCTCTTATAGGGGGTGGAGTTGGGGGTGGAATAGGGTACCTGCATCGTCTTTCACAGGTTTTCAGCAATAAAATGTATAAAGACTGAAATGTTTTTAAAAAAATAAACACAGTGCTGATACTAGATTTACTGCTTTGGTTACTTTGCACTTATACTTTGATAAGCAATCAAGCAAAGACTAGCAATACGGTCAACATCTTCATGGTACTGGACTGAATACTGCAATCAAATGCTAAATATTCTATGTATGAAGCGATATTAAAAATGAGACATGTTTTATTATCTGTCTGTATACGTGAGTATAAGTACATATAAAGCTCAATTGTCTAGCAACTCGACAGTTGTTGAACAGATACTGAAGTTAAATATCATGGGATTCAAGACTTCTTGGTTCAATAAAGAAAATACAAAATTTTATTACTTGGGTTCAACACTAGGCGGCACTGAAAATATCTACAACTCAAGTCTGGAGTTTTTATACCGTATGCTTCCACACAGCAATGTTGCATACTGCAAGCAGGGTATTCTATTTTTATTGCAGTAAATATAAATGTGAGCCATTGAGATTTTTTTTTCCTGAAATAAAGCTAGTTGCTTTGCTTGTCCACTGTAATTTTAATCAGATTTTCAAAAGCCCTACGCACTCAGCACCAGAGTGATACCAGTTACCTTTTTTTAACAGAATCAAGCAACTCACAGGCAAAAACATACCAGCAAGCGAGTGGAATTCAATACTAATAAAATGAGATATAAACGTCAACACGACAAGGGAAGTTCGTAGAGGCACCATTCAGTGGTCGCCAGTGTGGCTGAAGACCCTTTATTTCACACTAACATCCATGATCACTTTTCAGTTATCTAGTTATATTTCAGTTGCATCTGTGCATAGCATTATCAAGAACAGCGTGAGAGAGGTTAGAATACATAAAACAAAAGGTCATACAACTGACAGATGATAATCACAACATCACCTATTTCATTTTAAATGTATTCAGCATTACTGCATTCTTTGGTTTACTTCTTTATTACTTATTTACAGTACCAATGCACCTGCTACTGCAGTGAGTTGTGAACGAATTACCAGCCCTTAAAAAAATTGACAACTTTAACTGCTGCACTAGCTTACCTTAGCTGTTGAGTCACTGCCGGAGCTAACAGATGTCATATTGCTGCTTTAAAATACCCGACAGGAGAGGGAATGAATGATTGTTCCGTTTAATCAGTTTGCTTCCCGGCGCAGCAACAACAGCACAACACGCTTCACCTAGGCAGCCGATCCTGCTTGGTACACCGAAAGTTTACTTTGCATTTGAAATTAAAAAAAAAAACTAAATACAAAACAATAATTATAAATAGATTTTTGTTAAGTGTAGCTGTCATTTCTAACGTAGAAAAATAATAGTTTTGTTCGTATTGTTGATTTTGTTTTCTTTTTCCTCAACTACACGATGATAGGACCTGACGTCGTGTTACCAGCTCTGCTGTACGTGACGTGCCCCAGTCTCCCCACGTGTTTGTCATGGCAGAAGCTATGGTACAGTGCTGATTTGAACGACTGTAAAGCTTAGAAAAATTGTTTCGTTTCACAGACGCCATGGGGAAGTTAAACGTTGTAATTCTAAGGTACCTATCGAGGGATGATTTCCGGGTCCTTACTGCAGTAAGTACGGCTTAATGTCACTCGTTTCGTCATTGTTAGCACTGCTTTTGTGCAGTACTATAACTACATGTAACTGTAGTGCACGGCCTACTCGTTAAATAGTTTAGGATTCGTGTTGTACTTCAGTCCTCTGAACGTGATTTTTTTTTTGCCGTTTTATTATGAAATGGTCAAATTCAAGGTTTAACATCCATGACCTGGTAAAAAAATGGCATTTACTTTGGCTGATCTTGGATAATATTAGGAGACGTGTTGTCATTTTAATTGTATTTTCACAGGTGGAAATGGGCATGAAGAATCACGAAATAGTTCCTGTTAGTCTGATTGCATCCATTGCCTGTCTGAGACACGGAGGATGCAATAAGATCTTAAGAGAACTCGTCAAGCACAAGCTGGTTGTTTACGAACGCACCAAAAGTAAGCACTAATCTTCCCTTCCCCCAATAACGTGTCTGTTATGCGAAATGAGCTTTTCCTTTTTGTTTATGCAAAATGTTATGTTTCTGTGCTGTTGGTTGATCAGCTGCTTACGTTGTTTCGGTTTCAGCTGTGCAAGGATACCGTTTGAACTATGGTGGATATGATTACCTGGCCTTAAAAACTCTGTCCGCCAGAGAAACACTCACCTCTGTTGGGAACCAAATGGGAGTTGGCAAGGAATCAGGTAGGGATATGACTGATATTAGGGGTAAATGTATACGAGGCTAGAACAATATGTGCATGTTCAATAAACTTTTTTTAAATAAGATGCAAAGTTGTTATATGTAGAGTGGCTCTGTGGTGCAGGGTTAGCATTGTTGCCTTACAGTGTTTTGGCCCTGGGCTCAATTGTGGACCTGGGGTGCTATCTGTGAGGAGTTTATATGTTCTCCCTGTGTTCGTATGGGGTGCTCTGATTTCTTCCCACAGCCCAAAGACATACTGGTAGGTTAACTGGCTTCTGGGAAATTCGGCCCTGGTGTGAGTGTATGTTTGTGTCTGTGTGTACCCTGCGATGGAATGGTGTCCTGTCCAGGGTGTATCCCACCATGCATCTGTTGCTTGCTGTGACAGGCTCTGGCTCCCCCTCAACCCTAAATTGGATGAAACCGTAAAGAAAATGGATGGCTGGAAGTGTATTTAGTCTCACTTTAAAATATAATCATTTATATATAAAAATGATGGTATTTATAAAATACCCATCATTTTTTAGTCATAAACTTTGTACACAAATAACATTAGAATTGTTTGTATTATTGTTGTGAATCTGTAATCTGTGTTGACTCTTCTCCAGCTGAAAGAGAGAAACAAACTTAATAAAATTTCTCTGCACCAGAGTAAGTGAGCTGCGTTCACTTACAGATGCATAAAGCAAATGAGCAAATCATTCTTATATGAAGTACATAAAACATAAATGATTAATTTTTGACAGTGCTGAAAAAACGTTAGAAATAGGGACTTGGGTTTAAAGTTTTTGTAAATTGAATGTGCTGTAATGAAATAATACGTTTCATTTTGTAAATAAAGTTCCCTTTGACTTTAAGAGCTCAGGGATCCGAAATTGATTAACATTGGAAACGTTGTATGTCAATTTCCGATAGATCAGAATCTAGTACATCACCATTTGTTGCTTATGAAATAGTGTGCCAGATTCGGACACCAGTACATTTAAATCTAGTAGCACTCACAGAGTCGCAATTTTGACAACACTATTTTGCGGCCAATTTATTGTTTTCTCTCAGATATCTACATTGTTGCAAACTCTGAAGAGGAACAGTTTGCTCTGAAACTCCATAGATTGGGCCGAACTTCATTCCGGAACCTGAAGAACAAGCGAGATTACCACAAACACAGGCACAAGATGTCCTGGCTTTATCTTTCCCGACTTTCTGCAATGAAGGAATTTGCATACATGAAGGTATGTAATGAACTAAAAAAAAATATATAAAGCATTTTTTTAATAGATTATCCTGTTTTTTACCAATTGGACAATTTGAATATTTTTGTGACCATATGTAAATCTAGTTCATTAGTCAAATACGTGTGTGTTCTTTATTATTTAAGTGTTAATATAATATTTACATAATTTTTGGTTTTTAAAATAAGAAAATAATTTAACCTAATACAGTGATACTCAAATGTAATGAGTGACCTTATGGACTAAAATTTATCATACCTTCATCTAGTAAATGTGCCTCTTTAATTTTTTTTATATAATCTGATAGAAAACATAAGGTTACTAAAGTGTGGATACAAGTGTTTCTGAAAAAACATTCTGTGTAAATAGAGTAATATTATAAACACAAGAAGTGTAATATACTAATCAACAGATGAAATATGACATTTATAACTGTAATTTTCCTGATAACATTGTGAATATATTGCAATCTCCATTTGGGTGGTGTGTTATGTCTGGCGCAAGTCCAACATATTCTGGTCAATTTAGACCAGAAAGATCATTGTTTATATAATCTGAGCATGGAAGCGTCTTACGCATGTCTGCGATATATAATTTACAAAGTTTAAGATGAGTCTATTTCAGTAAAGGCTTCATTCATGCCACTCACCCATATAGGCCATGGTTGTCTGGGAACCAGGATGTTGTTGATGTATGAATAATGAGTTCCATTTCAGACATCACATTTTGTACATTTTTCAAAGTCACTGTATGTTTCACATTGGAATTCCTGCCTTACTGCTTGGTTTGGAAGGGCGGCCTGATCTAAGTGGTATGATGAGTGTTCCACTTTCTAACGATGAATGTCACATTTCCCAAAGTGATAAGTAACCTTTCAACCTGTTCCTGTCTGCCACTTAATCCCTTATTTATTTTGAAAGCTACTTCATGGTCAGTTTGTTGTATTGCTACAAGTTATGGCTTGAAATCCAAGATCTGTCTGGGGGAATTTAAAGCATTTGCTTGAAAGTCAAGTTACGCCACTTTGATTGCACATGGAGATGGAGACCGTTACATTTTTGTGACCTTTGTTTTGCACCTTAACTGTTTTATAGTTGGCATAGCAAAGGAGCTGAGTACTTAATATTATAATTAAAATAATTTTTATCTTAATATAATTAATAAATACTTAAATTCTATTTGCTAGCTTGACAACAGAAAGATGCAGACTTGTAGGGATTGTAAATTACTTTTGTCTGTGTGTCAATAATACAAATTTGGTCATCATGCCAGCTTTAGTTATGGCAGTGGCAGTGTTCAGGATTTCATGCACAATCCTTTTACACTTTGGGGTCTGTTTCAGGCTTTGTATGACAGAGGATTTCCAGTCCCCAAACCAGTGGATTACAATAGACATGCTGTTGTGATGGAGCTCATTAATGGATACCCTTTGTAAGTATTAGGTGTTATTTGCTTACTCTAATCCTTTGCTTTAAAATATTAAGTATTGGAAGTTGTTTATTGGATTGTGTCTTTATTATACCTTATGAGTGGTTAAGAACATAAAGATGTTTCTAAAAAGGAGGCCATCTGGCCAAGAATCAGCTTCAACAATTTAACTGGGAAGATTGATTCAGACTCAAAACCCTTTGTGTGCTTTGGTACCTCCTGTTCTCACCTTTAAATGCATTTCCACTGTATCCTCTGGTTCATGTTTCACTCTCGATTCTGAAGTCCACTGAGTAGATTTTGTCAGTGCCTTAGAGAATTTTGACTCAGACACCCTTGTATGGACTACAAACATTCAGTTATTTTAGTTTGATTCAGTAGGGGGTTCAATAAGCCAGCAAATGTATCTACTGTAGATGCTCTTCTTTGGACTGATTCCAGACAGCAATATCTTTTTTTGTCTGTATGGTGACAAGAGTTGTATATGTTTTCTTACCAGCACACTATACATTTCCTAACAATCTATTTGCCTTTTTATTGCTTTCCCACATTGCCTAAAAGATTAAGAAAAACACATAAACATCCAAGTGACTTCTCTAAACTTATTGTTTTCCCATCCCAAATTTAGAAAGTTTGTTTCTGCTACCTGCATGTCCACATTAAATCATCTAGTCATGGCTGAGTTTTGTCTAAATCTTTAAATTACCTCTGCTTCTATTGTATTTGCTAATCCTGCTGGTAAAATCTGCATATATAACTATCTTGAAAATCATACCAGAATCTAGATTGCTGATAGAAATTAGGGTGAGCAGTGGTACAGTTCAGATCACTGTGGTACTACACTAATTCTTCATGATTTGAATATTTACCCCTTCTCTGTACTTTGTTTTCTTTGAATCTTAAGGTATTCATTATCTTGGGTGACACCTCAAATACGAGTATGTATCTTTTATAAGGAACTTACTCATTTTTCAAATATTTTTTTCTCCTGTTTCTATCAGTTTGTATCCTTTGCTGCTGTTGCTCGTTCAACCAACTTTAAGACCTAGCTTTTGTAAATCTTTGATGACTTTCCACTAGAACCGTTTTCTTATTCAGACCAATCATTTTCTTATTCTAGTTTAGTTCTGATTATCATTCCAGTAACCTTATGTGTATTAAGAGTAATACTTATCTGTAATTGCATGGTTCTGTTATGGATGGAATTTTCCAGTCAGTGAGTATTATACTTGAGCCTGAGTTGAACTGAGATTAAATCACTCTTCCTGAATGGGATGCTTTTTCTTTGCATCTTAACTCCCACCCGAAACTGCTGCAATTTGTACTTCACAGTTGACTGGATAAATCAGTCTTTGCTTAGCTTAAGGACTGGTTAACCCATTATCTTCTGATAAGAAGCCCAGAGCCTTAACCACTATTTTAATAACTTTGCTTTTAAAAAGCTAGGTGAAGGTTAATTTTAGATTAGTAAACAGTTGTTTAGTAGGTCCAACCATCCTGACTGTTTCCTAATTATGTTTAGAAAACAAATTTCATGAGTACTTTGGGTGTAACATTGTATTTGTTTTTGTAAAAACCTTGTACAGCACTTGTTTTTTTCATTTGTAATTCCCAGTCCCAGAATAGAACCTTCAGTAATTCTGACACAGAAAAACTTTTCAGTGTCTATCAGCAATACCTTTGTCATCTCTGCCTCTGACATACGAGTAGAATGTCACCCTAATCCCGGTCCTTAAAAGTTCAATTGATAATTAGCAGGTAGACATAATAAGTAAGGTGTTGTTTGCTGTAATGTATTTCACGGAATGAATTGCGAGAGATTAATTTTGAGTGGCCCTGTTGTAATATACTTGGATCTAGTAATCTAATAAATCTAGATTTACAAGAATCCAGTACATAGTTAATGTTGTACTGAATTTAGTCTTAAGCTGCAAGAAATGTCCTGTTCCTGTTAAAAAAGAATCAGTTTTTTAAAGTTCTAACAGGAGGTAACAAAGACAAAAGCCTGCACCATGATTTGGTTTGGTTCAATTACCGCTGTGAGAAAAACTCTTTATATTTTTTATCTTTGTGGTTTATCTCCAGAGACTTTATTGTCTCAGATGAAAAGTACTTGGTGGGGGGGGGGGTCACATGCGCTTATTATTTCCAAAAAATCTTATTCGATAGCATCTAAAGCTCTATTTTGTACATGGGAAGACATTAAGTTGTCATTAAAACTTCAATGAGAAAAACACAGTGCTTTGTTTGCACAGCTGAAAGTGGAAGACGGTTTCAGGGCTGAAATGAAGTAAACTGTGACCTTCTCTTAACAGCCTGCCTGCACTTTAGAAGGCACTAGGTAGACCTGTGCCTGTGGGACATGGTTATTATTCTGAAAATGGCTAAAAAGGCATGGTTTCAATTTTGGGGGGAAATTGGAAACAACAGTATGTAAAATGGGAGTAACAGTCATTTCTAATTTTCATAGCAATTGCATGGTGGAGTAGCAGCTGTTTCTGTTTCACTGCGCTCTAGTGGGGTCAGCTGTTAATAGAGATTTGGACAATTAAAAATGGATTATATTGAAGCAGCCAAAACACACCCTTTGAGTGATGGATAATTTACAGTTTTTTGAGAGCTTTTCCAAAAGTATTTTACCAAAGACCTCAGGCAGGATTTGGTATTTTCATTAAAACAATCTAGTTAACTGTATTCAGTATTTTGTAAAGGGGTATTCTTGAAAAAACGATTTGGATGGAATGTCAATTTTACAATTTTCTTTTAAACTGAGGGTATACAAATAATTCAAAATGCCAGGCAATAACAGCTTACTATACTTGTTTTCTTATGGCTTCTGATGTGGGTCTGTAGGATTGCACAGTAACTTCTTAATGCATTTACATAATCACCTTTTAAAGAAACAGCATTACACTTTGACATATTTTGTGTTGGTATCCAAATATACTAACACTGCAGTTTATATTTTAATTATTTTAAGAAACTTTGAACATCTGGAATAGGACACTTGTGCTAATACATTTTAGCATTAACATCTACCAGTTGATGTAAATGGTCCTTTGACATGATGAAATGACATAATGACTGAAATTACTTTTTTAAGATGCCAGGTGCGCCGTGTGGAAGATTCAGCTGGATTATATAGTGAAATAATGGACCTGATTGTGAAACTCGCAAATCATGGCTTGATTCACGGAGATTTCAATGAGTTCAACCTCATGCTGGATGACAAAGATCATGTCACGATGATCGATTTCCCACAGATGGTGTCTACCTCCCATCAGAACGCAGAATGGTAATTTCTTTAATAAGCTTATCTGACATTTAAGGAAAGCCAGTATCTAAAAAAGTAGAATTTCCATACAATAACTTCTTCTACATAAGAAGGTTTGCAAATGACAGAAGAACTTTTGGCCCTTGCTTGTTTTGTTTTTAGGAGCTGAGTGATTGAAGGAGTTCGTTCAGCCATTTTAGCTTTGACAGCATGGCTGTGTAGCTTATTTCAGATCTGTTGATTGAAGAGGAACAATATACTGGAGTCCAGTAACTTGAGTGGTACAGTTTCCATTTTGAAGTGATCCCCCATCCCCAAGTGGTCCAAGATTTCTTACTGTTTTCTGTTTCATTCTTTTAGGTATTTCAACCGAGATGTCAAATGCATTCGTGATTTCTTCACAAAGCGTTTTGGCTATGAAAGTGAGCTTTATCCGACTTTTAAAGATATCAGGTAATTTTAATGTATAAAATTTGGGAGAACCCACTGGAACCCAGAGATGTTCTTTTACATTTTTCTTCATGCCATTTGTTGTCTAAAATGCTCAAAAATAGAGTCACACCTGAAAAATGCATTTAGTGTTTTTGCTGTTTATAAAGTGCACTATGTCAGTGCAATTTAATTAAAAGGTTAAGCAGAAACTATTTTTGAAAAGATTCTTCAGTCACAGATGGAACCACCTGGGCTAAGGTGTGTTGGAAAAACAGTACTTTATCTGCTGTGGCAATTAAAGATATTGCTCAGTCAGGTTGAGAAAAGTGCATAGACGTTCTTGGTAGCTTTAACACCACTTAGCAATGTTTTTGTGTTTGTTCACCTTTGTTCCAAATATGCACCATATAGTTAGGTCACAGGCTTCTATTACCATTCACACCAAAACTGGAATGCTGAAGTCCAGTGGGTTTTACTAGCCTATTCCATTTTTTTCCATTTTGAATGTACTGATTACTAAGTCTGAAACAAAACTTTAGAGTTGCAATATTGTAGTTCACATTGTAATGTAAATGTGGTACAAAATGTAAAAGAGTACCTGCTGTCATGCAACTAACACAGTAGGTGATCTTACAAATAATGTAAAATAAATAAACTTTATTCTCTCTTAACAAAATGCTGCTTTTCTACTTTAAATTTGGAACATCCAAATAATCTAGGTACTGAACTTTTATGTTCTTGAAAATGCAACTGGTACTGTGTGCTTATTTATTAGAATTGGTACAATCTGGTGTCAAAAACACTGAAGGTCCTAGTTTTCTTTGGGGATAATAGGGGTTACTTTTGTGTTTGGGTCCAGGAGAGAGGACTGTCTGGATGTGGAGATTTCTGCAAGTGGATACACGAAAGACATGCAGCTGGACGACGAGCTTCTCCACCCAGCTGGACCTGAGGAAGAGGATGATTCCACTTCCGCAGGCGAACAGCAGCCTTCAGCCCAGGATTCAGGCCGGGAGGCCTCAGAGCACAGTGGGGACACAGAAGTGCCATCTTCACATAAAGCTGACGAGGCAGAAGTGCTGGAAGATTTGAATCCAAAATCTGAAGCATCTGTGCATATGAATGAATTCCAACAGGCACTCCTGGAACTGGAGGGCCTGTCAGTCAGTGGGAGCAGTAAGACGGGCTTTGAACACAGCGCCTTTCAGACAGACAGCAGGCTTGAAAAATCCCAGCAATCTGGAGATGATGAGACAACTGCAGATAAAGAAAGTGAGGAGGACGAGAATGAAGATGAGTGTCCTGATTTAGTTGACCTTTCAGCAGCTAATAAAGAATACCGGCCTTTCAGGTACATAAATGTGTTTTGACATTTGTTAGGGAGATATAATAATGTACATACTTCACCTGGAGGGGAAAGTGATGGTTCACAAAATTAATTTGTTGCCAGAAAAACTAAAATGTGTCCGCTAGCAGGTCTTAGTAAATGGATTTACCACATTTTATTGTGAAAGATCTTCAGTCATGCAGAAACCTTCACATGCCTTTATGCTGTAACCCTCATCTAACCAAAAAATAATTTTTGTGTAGTAATGAAAAAACAATATCCTAAAGAGCAGATTTGTTCTTTATGAGGTTCTGTCAGAGTGCTTGTTAATGCTGTATGTGTGATACTGTAAGCAAAGGTTACATGATCCTCATAGAGTGTTTAAGAGTATTTTATTGCTCAAGTAGAATGTTAAGAGGCTCTTGTGAAGTGAAATCTCACAGTCTGACTGAATAATTTCTGCCTTTCTAACAGAAATGAGGAGAGCATGCTTCACATTAATGAGCACAGGCGAAGAACAACCAGCATGACATCAGTGGGCAGCCTGGCAAGTTGTTCAACAATACCATCAGTAAGTACAAACCGTGGGGCTCAGCTCTAAACATCACAATGTTCCTCTCCTTCTTGTACTATTTTTTTTCTCCCTGTCAAACATGTATAAAAAGCAGTATATTTGAAAGCGGCACGGTGTTACAACGCTTGCAGCCTTGCAGCGCTGGATCCCTGGGTTTGATTCTTGATCTGGGCTACTGTCTGCATGGAGTTTGTACAGTATGTTCTCCTGTGTTGGGTTTCCTCCAAGTGCTCAGGTTTCCTTCACAGTCCAAAAAGCTACTAGTGGATTAAATGAATTCTGGGTAAATTGGCCCTAGGGGTGAGTGTATGCGTGTCTTTGTCTGTCAACAAAGGACTGGTGACCTGTCCAGGGTTGACTTTGTTTTTAGCCCGTTGGCTCCCCCTTTACCAAAATATGTTAAAGCTGTCAGGAAATGGATGGATGGGATATATTTGAACTAAGCTTCTGAAATGGAAAAAATTGCCCATTTTGGGAGAACATTAAATTCTTTTCTTTGTAAACATTAAGGAAAAAAAACTGGATTCAAAGTGACTTGTATTTTCCGCATAAATAAGAGATATTTGTTTAATTTTCCACCTTATTTATAAAGAACAAAGTATCAGAAGTAATGAGTAGCAGATCATTTTAAATAAGCATGATGATGATCTCGTTAGTGGTTTTTCAACAGTTTTGGAATGTCTCTTATTTTATTTTAAGACAAAAAGGAATGGTTCTCAAAAATGTTATCGTTTACTTCAGATCTCAAAACCAAAGACTAATTTAAATGCTGTCTACTTGGAAAAGTATGTTGTATATAGAAACTGGAGCAATTTTAAATTTTGTGCTTGTATCGGTTTTAATGAGATTACAATACACTGAATGTTTGATTATACTCCAAAAATAAACTTGCGTGAAAGAAATTGAAATTCTAAACAGAACTAGACTGCCACCATGTGGCAAATAAATTACATAGCATTGATTAGGACAAAAATATTTTCTGTTTGGTATTATGGCTTATATTACTCATTGCAGAATGTTTATTTTTAAAAACCAAGTTATGCATTAATTTTTAATGTTTAGTGCTTTCACCAAGTGAAATATTAATATCCTTTTGTTTTTAGCCCTGCCTTTAACTATTCAGATTTTGGCTAAAGTATTTAAAAAATATATTTGTAGATCCATAAAGTCCATTCTAATTCCACAGTGAATAGAACGTTTTCTTCTTTATTTCAAAGGCATCTAATTTTGTAATTTCTGTGGGTATTTTTGTAATTATGAGCAGTCAGTCTTTGAACTTTTGTACATGATTTTCTGAAATCACATTTTGTATTAGATTTGAGATAGCTTTGCACTTAGCCATACACCCATGTCATCTGCATTGTCACAGTCCTAATAGGTCTCCCCAATATGCTTTTTGCCAAACACACATTAGTAACACAATCACAGTGGTGCTTTTTAATGTGTAAAAGGTCAATGCTAGAACTGCCAGGTTGGGATATTAAATGAAAAGTCTAATGCATTCTGCACCAGCGGGCCATTAATACAGCAGAAAGTAAAGGCAAAATCAATTGCTCTGGATGCAATCCATCATTACATCCTAGGATCTGATCATCGCATGTGCACCCTGAGGAGCTAGCGCAGCTGGAAAATAAAAGGTCTATGGTCTGCGCTCTGTCTTTTCACATGGTTGCTTGGTATCGGGTTGCACGTGTTCCTGAAAGGGAGTAAATGTGGTCTTGAGAACAGGAGGTTGATGGTATTAGCTAATATTGCCCACCTCAGTGGTATAAGATTTCCAGCATTATGCCTCAGTGCTTTGCCGTCTCAGACAGGTTTATTCTTGAGTATTGTGCTGAAGGGCATTCATATTGGGCATTTTATTTTCATACTCAACCTAATAACCTAGTAAATAACCAACTCATGTTACATTTATTGATTTCCATGAAGCATCCAAGTATGTCTTTTAGACAGAAGTTCTTCAGACGTAGATTACTTCTAAACCGTAGGTGCCAATGCTGGGTCAACTCAGCTGAGATGTTTAAAATGGTTGCAGTCTCTGTGGGTGATGCAATTTTTATTGTAATATTAGTTAAGGGGTATACATGTTCATTAAGTAAACCAGTTTGTTCATGGGTAGAAAAGCAGTGTCCCATGTGGATTTTGAACTCATATCCTGTTGGTCTGATGGCTGGAGCCTAAACCAGAATTCAATCCTGCTCATTTGTTCCCTACTTCGCCCCATTGTCAGTGTAGTTTGAATTTTTATGAAGGTCGCCTCAAGCTCCATATAAACTCCGAAAAAATTATTTACTATATATATGTTATGGACCATTCAGTTTGACAGAATCCTTAATGCCGTTGCAGAAGACCAGGGTATAGCAATTCACATTCGCTTTATGAAAATGTACCCACTCCACTTTTCCTTTACAGGGAATCCAAATGCTCACTGAATTTGGTCCTTCTTTTTATAGGAGCTGGTGAAGCAGAAGGTGAAACAGCAGCTCTCGAAGCAACAGAAAGCAGCACAGCGAAGGCGTTTGCAGAAGGGAGAAGCCAGTGTGTACACAAAGGAGAGACGGGAGAATGTGCAAAATATTAAATGGAGTCTGGATGCTGCATCCTTCTGGGGATGAACTACATCCTGAAAGATTTGTAGTATAATCATATTTCTTCCCACCTTGGAAGTTGGGAAGAAATATTAATGTTATGGTGATTTTGAGGTTCCAATCTATTCAAATCATGTCTAATAAATAAGTTTGTTTACTTATTTAACCTGACTGAATTTGTTTGAAAATGTTTTAGTCTGCTTTCAAGGGATACTAAACAAGGGTCAGATTGTCACCCTGTACTTCCATCATTAGTATATAACTAAGATTACAAACATGCTGTGAAACTGTTGCAACAGTGTGGTTAAATAGCATATTCTAGGCACAGACAGATTTGTGTGTAAAATAATACTGATTGCCCTCAGTCCTAAAATTACATCTTTTTACTTTACACTTGTGTCTCACCGCACTTGTTTAAGAATTGATCCTGAATATTCAGAAATGCCTCTGTCATACTTTTAAATTTTAAGTATTCACATGCCCTCATTCAGAACTAAAGAAATTAAGTTCTTTCAGGCCAGTAATTATCATTGTTGCTTTTCTTTGGACAGGTTCCAAAGCAATGGCATTTTTATCAAGTGATGACCAAATGTTTACCTTATATTCTTAATGATTTCACTTCTTTGTCTTTTATAGCTTTTTTCAATGTATTGAAAATGTATTGTACAGATCTTAAAATATCCTCATATTCTCTATATACAGTCAGTATTACTTAATTCAGAAGAGTGTTTATAATGTAAAATGGTGATGTATGCACACATGTAATACTCAGTATTTGTATGCTTTTATAAAGCATAAATCGGAATGTATTATCAAAAGAATTTCACAATTACGTAATTCACCTACAGTAGATTTTGTGTCGTAATAGTTATACAGCTATTTAAATATAAATTTAAAACATTTCTCTGCAGGGGATGAATTGTTATTTTTAGTGACATACCCTTCAGTTTGTTAGGTTTGCCTTCTTTAGGCTTCAGAATTTGAGTTGTGTACTTTTACCAGTCATGTAATTTAATGTCATTTAACATGTAACTGAGAAAACTCTTCATCTGACAGAGATTACAAGTAGCTGGATTATGTTCATTTTTCCAAATTAAAGAACCCATTTCCAAGGGCCTTTTAAAGGCTGTGTTTGAAAGGCGTTGCAGACTCCCAAGTCTGGCATCTCTAATGGGAGATGTGGAAGGGGCCACTGGGAAGGGGCAGCACTGGGGCCCAGGGTTCGATTCTGGACTCGGACTTGCTATCTGCATGCAATTTGTACGTGTTCATGTGCCCCCCCCCACCCCCCCAGTCCAAAACCGTACTGGTATGTTAATTGGCTTCTTGGAAAATTGGTCCAGGACCAAGTGTGTGTGTTTGTGTCTGTGCCTGTATCTGTGTGACTGGCCTCTCGTCCAGGGATGGGTGCCCGTTGCTTTCCAGAATAGGATTTAGCTCCCCTGCAAACCAGAATTAGAAGAAGCAGTTAGAAAATGAATGGATGACCACTGAGAAGAGAACTAAAAGACAGGTGCGTGCTAACAACAGGCTGTGTGGTACATGCAGTGACTTTGTCTGGATCTGTCCATTGGTTTGTACGTTCTTAATATTTATGTGCTACCCTTTTCTGTTACAACTGACCACCACAGTATATCAAAACTAAGAATTGTTCTTGACCTGCTTTTTTGTACTTTTCTATATGTTTTCTAGTCCTTTTAACTTCAAACACAAGTAACATTTTGGATGGTTTGGTTTTGATGTTTGCTGTCCTACGTATTTAACTATTGTCTGAATGTTTTTTGTAATCCTCTTTATAAGTGTTTGCTTTATGGAAGTAGTAATTCATTTTGAATTTTAGTAGTGTTTTGATTTTAAGCTGTGTATCCCAAAGTAAATTAATGCCATGAAGTTCAACTTCAATATACGAGCCATACGAGTTGGACGGTATGTTTCCCCAAAGCACCAAACAGAAACAAAACTGTAGAAGGCATGACATTTTTTCCTAACAGTCATTTCAAATATGTGATATAAACTCCTGCTGAAATGAACATGAATGTCGTTTCATTAAAACATATTTACAAAGTCATCGAATCAGAAGGAGAACACTAAATTTGTAGTTTTCCTAGGTAATGAGACCTAACAACAGTTATTCTTAAGGGTCTCAAATTTGCCTGATTCACTTGAAGTCGGTATTACAAGGGCAACAATACAGGGAACAATCAGCTTGACTAGATTTTGAACAACTCTCCAGCAGAAGGTGAAACCAATAACTTTTTTCTTCTTCATCTCTTTAGGTGAGAAGTGCCACCTATCAGTCCCCAGCTTATGCACAATTGGTTCATTATCAGTCTTGTATCCAGAATTCTCTCCACCAATTTTGCTATCTGACCCATGAAGCCCATATAGTCGGCAGCAGGCCTACAGCTGCGTACCATGTCATGAAGGGTCATACTACAGGTTTACACTGAGACCAAGTTGGTTGTGTCCCGTTTACATTTCAGCTCCAGGAGTTTTAAACAAAAGGCACTTTATGCAGGAAGTTCTAAGGTTATGTCAACACTTTCCTGCTCAATCTTGATAAATAGTCCTTTATTTAATGGATGAGATGAGTGACTTTTTTTTTTAAGGTAGAAGGAAGACCAAGGGAATTGAGAGTAGAACTGTTTAAAGATGTGTTTTAAGAAGTAACAAAAAACAAGAGAAGACCTGTTCTGATTTTGTTGGGTTTTTTTGGGTTGAGTTTTTTTTTTGTAAATAAAAATTGGTACCAGCTAATTTGTTCTTCATTTTTAAATTAAGTGGAACCTTTTAAAGAGCAAGTATGACATAAGGATATTGGCAAAAAGTTAAGAGACCAATATTCAGGCTTTGCAGATGTTCCAAAATACTACTTGGGAAGAAGAAGAGCAGTGTTTATTTGAGAAGAACAATTAAGAGACTTAAAATAATTAAAATGTGTATAACTCACCCTGTGATAATTTATATAAATTCCAAAGAACAACTGTGTAGTACAACAATTGTATAACTTGTAATACTACAAATGTGAACAGTTGGAAGGGGTTAAAAACTAAAATTTTCTCCTTTTAAAAGCTGATATTACGTAAGAAATGTAAGAATGCTAAGGATTTCTGTGTTCATAGAATAGTTTCTAAATAGCTCTGAATATCGTAGGATGCAAAATAACAGGGACTTGTATGTTATTACTGAAATCTTATGCCCCATCCTTTACAAATTAAGTGCTTAACGATGCAAATTAGATAGAAAAATAATTTCAGGGCACAGTTCTGCCAAAATATTTGCTCTGTAATAAAAAGTAACTAAAATGGACACTTAAAACTACTGTACAACACTCCCTTTTAACTTGAAGCATAGCCTGATTGCTTTTCCTTACTTAATTCCAAAACCTCCCCAGTAAGGTCTATCCAAAACTCATCAAATCATATTGTGGGAGCTTATTCATACCTGGTCATACTAAATCTCAGATCCAGCACCATATTGTGTAACATACAGTTAGAAGACCAATGTTAATGTTAATTTAAAAAAAGGTTTCAAATGACATTTTTAAGTGATGCTATACCCCACTTTACAGCAATGTCATGATATGAAAAACATGTTGGGTGATAATGTGTGTTAGAATGATGATACGCTTAAAATGCCAAACAAGTAGGATTCTAGAAGAATAAGACATACAAGTAAACATTGGTTTATCATCTACAATATGATGGGGCAAAATGTATAAGATGTGCATTACCCCACTTAAAATAAGATGATGGGTAGATTAACTTCTGTGCAAATTGAATTATTATGTTTTAAAAATTGGAAATATAGCAGTAATAAAAGTACACACATTTTATTCAGTAAATCAAGCTTACTGTAAGGTGTACCTTAAGAATGAATTTGTGTAGGTTTAATGGTTATCAGGTATTAAGAGCTGAGGTTATCCTTTAAAAACTGCCTTACAACACAATTATCCTTTGCTTGTCTTTGTGCTCACAGCAGAGAAAGGTGCCCTTAACAAAGAATGGAGAAGGATGAAAGGTCTCAGAGGCAGCTGTATCCAGAAAGGAAATCCTTGAACCAATGTAGTACTATCAAGCTGGCATAGTGATTAGCATTGCTGCCAAGCAGCAGTAAGACCCTGGGTTAAATTCCCTCTGTGTGGAGTTTGCATGTTCTCCCCAAGTTCATGTGGGTTTCCTCAGGGTGCTCTGGGGTTTCATCCCACAGTCCAAAGACCTGCTAGCAGGTTATGTTTTTCATACAAAATGCTCCTGGTGTGAGATTGTAAGTGTTTTGTGTCTGTGTGTGCCCTTTGATGGACTGGCATACTTTCCAAGTTGTATCCTGCCTGCGCCCAGTGCTTCCCAAAATAAGTTCTGGGCCACCATAGCCCTGAATTGGATAAGCAGTTATTGTTTCCTGAATCTTTTATTTTCAGGCTTCTTTGCATGTCTTAAGCTATGAGGTATCAACATGTTTTGACATTTCAGAGTACTGTAAAACTTGCATTAGCTAATGACCAGGTAGCTAAGGCACATTTGTGGGGTAATAAATAATTGTACTTTTCATTTTAACAGTGCACATACAGTGCTAATGTATGTATCTAATATATGTAAAAATATATTTCATATCAAATTTTATGGATTTTTAATAAACTTAAAATCTGCTAATTTAGCTTAAGATGCAAACAAGAAAGGAAGTTATACTGTATCTTAAGATGCAACACATTTTCCTTTCCTAACAGCATGCTAATGATTTCTCTTACACATATCGTGAGGAACTTTTATATAAGTAACTACAATACCACCTTACTTACATTGTAAGGCACATATTACAGAAAGGTTTTTGACATTCATCGTACAGGTATGTGTATGTTTAAGATCAACTAGTAACTGAGATCCAAAGAAAAATTTTATGTTCATGGTTTCACTGTTTTCAAATTTTATGTTTCACTGAAGTGAAACATAACAATTTGAAATGTTGAGCATATAATAAGCTGTTTAAAGTGGCAGTTCCCATTCCGAGTCCTATGGACCTACATGCCTGCCAGTTTTCTTAACTTACTGTAATTGAACTTTTAACTGAGTTGCCTGATTGGAGCCTTTGAAATGGAATATATGCTCAAACATTAGAGATGTTTACTTGCTTATTGAGACGTAGTAGATGAAAGGCAATGTCCAACGTGTTTAAGGGCTTAAACATCAATGCTTCAAATGAATTCTCTTAAGTAATTATTTTAAATTAAGGAGAGACATACCCTGGTGTAGAAGAGAAAACAGATGAACATGACATAGTGATAAGGCTAGACGGCAGGACAGGTGATCCATGAGTGTAATATTTTGATGCTTCATCATCTGTAAAATATTCAATAGCATGTTGACTTAAAAAGTAAAAAAGGTGTATGGACGTGAATGTTCCCTTCCACGTAATGTTGCATCAACTTATTTAATTGATCTTTAATTAATCTTCTTTTCTCAAGTCCATTTTGCTTTACTCAAGTTCTATAAATCAAGTACAATTCATACATGGAATTGAAAAGCTGTTATGGACTTTCATCTACAGTAAAAAAAGATCTTAATGATTATTTTAAGTAGGTTCACGTTTGTAAATTACGGTATTCCTTTCGAACAAAAATAAATCCACAGGTTTATTGCATGCCATTTAGAAAATAGAATACAGAAAATGGGTCAAATAAAAATGACTCAAGGCAGTCAAATGTATAGTAAATTGCCAAAGTACTGCATTGTTAAACATGTGGAAAGCGCGTTTTTTTAATTTACCCAACCTGTAGAAGTACTTTAAACCTAATAGCATTTAAAATTAGGAACACATTTTTCTTTCATGAAGCTAAAAATGCTAATCGTAACATATCCCTAATCCCAACAGATCAGCTGTTATTCAGGAGGTCATTCAAACAGCAAAAATGTGTCTTTATTCTTGGTGTTGAAATTATGTTATGACATTGCTACAGCGATGCAGTACTTGTACGAAGTTTGAAGTTCATGATGTGCTGATCAAAGACATTCATTTTTCTAGCACATTAATTTGAGGACACTGTGTGCTCAATTAGCACTAAAGCCACTTAGCTCATCGGAACTATTGAGAGTTGCTGAAGCTTCATCTCAATCACAGTCTGCAATGTCTTTCACAACAGATTGACCTCAGCTTTCATTTGTCATGCTTTGGAGTGTTTTGTGAAGTTTCACTGTACTCTTCCAGAATGCAAAGTAGTCTGGTGGATGACCTATTGAACATATTTTTTTCAGCACAATCTGAAATTCTATTGTAAAGGGTGGTCCACCCAGTAAAGATACTTGCCTGAGCACAGGTTGAGCTCTATGACCCTGACATTCTGGGATAGACGCTAGTCTAGATCTAGTATGTCACTAGCCAATTGTTACTGGGTGGCCCACAATGACCCGAGCACCTCTGAGCTGAGGGCTGGATTGGTCCAGAAGGGTGTTCTGGGTTCTCAGCTGTGCAGTGACTCCTCCAGGTGCTTGAAGGCCTGTGGTCATACCAGAACTGCTTCATACTAGAAAAGTGTTGGTTTCAAGGTGGGTGGGTAGGAGGAGTCTGTCTATACTTATAAGATAAGAGATCACTTTATTTGCCATATAAAATTTATTGCATTAGGAATTTGTCTTTTAACATGCCCCAGCTTGCTCTCCATGAGACACACAGGTGCACAGACAGGGAGAGAGAAGCTTGGAGTCAGAGCAAAGGGTTAGCTATTTATACGGCACCCCTGGAGTAGCTGGGGTTAAGGGCCTTGCTCGGGGTCCCAACAGAGTAGGATTCCTCTGCCAGCCACAGGATTTGAATTGGCAACCTTCCAGCCACAGGCGCAGATCCTTAGCCACAGTGCCACCACTCTGCCTGATTCAGTATAAGAGTAAGTGTTAAGATTATTACACTGCCTCTTATTCTTAGTGGGTATAATAATAATAATAATAATTGCTTACACTTATATAGCGCTTTTCTGGACACTCCACTCAAAGCGCTTTACAGGTAATGGGGTCTCCCCTCCACCACCACCAATGTGCAGCATCCACCTGGATGATGCGACGGCAGCCATAGTGCGCCAGAACGCTCACCACACATCAGCTACATATATGTATAACCAAAATTATTGACAATTCTATATTTTAAAAAAAGAAAAGATTAATTTACATTACGATTTTGCAGCTTACTGAAGTTATCAAAGGAGATCAGATTAATAAAACATCTTGCATATGCAGAACTAGAAGGACTTTCAGATGTCAAAGGAGTGTACTGTAGGAGGGGATTATTTTTGTGGTGAATGGACACATGGGGTAGTCATATGGTTTGTGTTTAAGTGAGATTTAAACTGTTATTTCCTCTGCAGGCTGATTTCACAGAGTGTTTTGTCATACGTGAAAGGCAAAACTGTTTAATTCCAGTGAAAACATGCACATGTTCCTTCTTTGCTTGAAAGCATTAACACTCTTTCCTCTGAAGAGTTTGTTTTTTCTTTCCTTTCCTCCTTTCATCTTGCTTGAGTGACGGGTATGTTGGGTCAGATTTGCATTTTTGAAGCTGCACATTGGGATGTCCGCTGTTTCATAGTACTGTTCCAGTTGATGACATTGCCATGTAATCTACGGGTTTTAATCTTCAGTGAATTTAATTACATTTGAATGCATGTGAATGAAAGAAATCTGAAAAAAAATTAGTTATGAATACGTTAAAGTATATAATATGTCTGATCCTGAAATAATAAAGCTTTTCAAATGCTGCTACCTGCATAAATATAAAACCTGCCAATTTAGCTTCATTAGTGGATTCGCCAAATAACTTCCTCCACAGCTCCTGTAACCCCTCCCTACCCCCCCTCCATCGCACACTTGCTGATCCAGCTTGGTCTCAAACTCTGGGCTTCCTAAACTTGCATGAGGAAATAAAAAAAAGATTGCATACCCCAATTTTAAAAAAAGCCATTAAAAGAGCAGGATGCCCACTCACAACTCCATTATCATTTTTGTGCAGAAGTGTCAGCACAGCTTAGTAAACTGAGTGTTAAACAAAAGTTTAAAGAAGAGATTTAAACTTATTCAACCTTCCCACATTTAAAATCATGGGACTTGTTGTTGGGAGCAGCATGGTGGCACATTAGTTAGTATTGCTTCCTCACAGCACTGGGGCCCTGGGTTCAATTCTGGACCTGGAGTGCTATCTGTGTGCAGTTTGTTTGTCCTCCCCATATTTGTCTGAGTTTCCTTTGAGTGCTCTGGTTTTCTCCCACTGTATTTATATCTGTGTGCACTCTGCAATGGACTGGCAACCCATCCACTGTGTATCATACCTTGAACCTGTAGCTCACCAGGATAGGCTCCTGCTCCCTTGTGACCCTGTATTGAATGTGGTTATTAAATGGATGGAAGGGTTACCTGGTTAGTTGCTTACACTTCTCACTTTCACAATCCTCCCTCCACCTTAGGTAAGATCACTTTATTAGCCATATACAATTTTTCTTTTCTCATACCCCAGCTTGCCTTCTGTGAGACACACAGACAGGGAGAGAAGCTTGAGGTCAGAGTGGAGGGTCAGCCATTTATACAGCGCCCCTGAAAGTTAAGGGGCTTTGCTCAGGGGCTCAATGGAGTAGGATTCCTCTGGCGGCTGCAGGATTTAAACCGCCAACCTTCCAGCCACAGGCGCAGATCCTTAGCCACAGCGCCACAGCGCCACCGCACCTCCCTGTCTTCACTCTTGCAGCAGCAACTCCCAAACTCACCCTTCAGTAGAGGAAAGGGGTCTGACAACTATGTCCTTGCAGACAGCTTGGTGTTCTCCTGGGTGAATTATGCCTATAAAGCTCACTGTTCGAATCAAGCCTTATCCTCAGTGAGGGTTTGACCCAACTACAGGAATTACAACACAGTATTGGGTGCTGGTTTTTTCTTTGTTTTTAAACTTTAATGAAAACCACTAGTGTACTTGTGTGGAATCTTATTTTAAATTACAAAAATGCAATAGTTTTTGTAGGAGGAGTGACTTATTTATAGTTCCTTTTCTTAATGCTAGAACAAAATTAGTTCCAAATTTCTAGAATTAAAGCATAACATCCATTTCACATATTTGACTTCCTCTAACTGTGATCTTCTGAAGGGCTTTTAGACCAATAGAACGGGGTAGTGCGAGGTTATTTCAGCACAGCAAGCGCTGAGAGCCATGTAGCCTGTAAGACACTCATTAATACAAAGTACTTCTCTCAGTTCCCAAGCTGGACTGACAAAACAAGTGGCAGTTCCATAAAAAGGGTTTTTCCCATGAATTAAAAGGGATTAGAGATTGGGGTGTTCTCATACTCAGAGACAAATGAAAAGCATAAAGCAGAAGTATTAAAGAGATGAGGAGAAAGAAGTGGGAGACTAAAGAAGGGATCAAATGAGGTGGAGTCTTAGAATTTTGCGCTTCTAAAGAGGTAACAAATGCTGTTTGCTAACCATTTATCCCAAGAACTGATTAATAGTATAGCATAGATTCTCCCTGGTGACACAACTCAGCAACAATTTAGTTAAGTGCTCTGAAACAAAGTACAAGTGAAACCAAGTGCTGTTTCTCTGACCTACAAATACCTTTCACTCACAGCTAGATTACAGAAACAACTTGAAAGAGGTAGAGTCCAAAATAGAATTCTAAAACCAAATCACTAATTTTATAAATAATACTGAATACCCCATAACAAAAAAAAATCTGGTATTGTATATACTGTATTACCCACAATGACACCTTTGTATTTCTAGGAGTCTTTAAGGAAAGGTAGGGCCCCATCGATGAATGACAGCCAGTCTTAACACATCTTATGTAACACTAATAAAGACATTAATATAATTGTTCTAATTACAAAATTACAGCAAAAATGCTGTAAACGGGCAATCAGACAAAGAAGCTATTCAACAACAAGGGGTAAAAGAACACCAAATTACCAACTACATATCTAAGAACAAAAACTACTGGCACTCCTTAATGGCTTTGGCTTAGCATGTATTTGGTTTTGATCATGTGCACAGTAAAGGGTAGTACATCGGGTTTGCATTTCAAGGATAATTGATGTGAGGCTTGGGATGTAATTCATGTAAGGATTTGCTACTGATGAAATCAGGTACTATGATTTTATGGAAAATTGGTTTGCACACAATTCAGGGCAAGGGAAATACTGGATCATACCTGGAAAGGATAAAGCATAAAGAGGACAGGTTTCATTCATCATTCCTTGAAACAATCTTTGGTCTGTATCATGTCAACATGTTGGCACCATTTTTAGCACAATATGAAAGCACTGCTGAAGAGGTATGGACTTGCATTTTAATTAAGCTCCCACTTGCCTTTCCTCACATTCCAGGATTTCATTTTCATATGTATTCCTCTTCTTTGAACCTTTAGCCAAGTTTTCTGTTACAGAAACCATTTTTATAAAAGCCAGCTATTGTTTCAAAACGTTTGGCTCATCCGAGGCAAAAGTCAAATAAACCTCTGTCATATTCTGACAATAAGCACATTTCAGCTCTCTGCACGTATTTCACATGAAAAAACACCCAGACAGACTGAATGGGAAAATGTATTTTAAGACAATAAAACTGTTCTTTAATTATTATTTTCTGAGTATTTTTCAAATTCATACCTGTAATCTCCCCAAAGGAAAGGAAGAGTTTTTATTTGCCTTGTCTGCTATACTTTTTAAGTTTCTTTACCTCTGCTCGAAGTGTTTTTTTATGTTATACTGGTAGAAGGTTCCAGATTAGTATTTATTTCAATTGAGAAAAAACTAATTCCATTCTTTTTCACGTGTGCCTTGTAAGATTTTTGCATTTAAACAAACTCCACAAACTTCTCCTAAGCCTTCAGTGTCAAAGAGGAACTATGCCAGTAAAAGGCAAAAGACTCTATTCCCAGATTCCTGCTTTCTATTAATCCTTTATCATGTTACTTTAAGACATGCAGTATGTGAGAGCTTTGCTTTGTTGCAGCCCTATACATATGTGGCAACTGCTGACTCCAAACAAGTCTGAAAGCAGGGACTGCATTCCTGGGACAGGATTTAACTGGAAGGTTTAGGTAGCCAGTGGGTGTGCTTAATAGGATGGAGAAGAGAGAGTGAAGTATGTTGACCAGCCTCCCAGCTAATTAGTTCACCACTTAACAAAGGTAAGCCAGCAATGGAGGAGGACCCCTGGGGCCAGCTTCAAATCCTGCTCTGTGCCTGAGTGGCAGATGAAAAAAAAGAGAAAGAGAGAGAAAAAAAAGACAGATTCTTTGCATTTGTTCACGCTGGATGTGAGGATGGGCACAAGTTCAATAAATGTTCTGCGCTCCCAAAGGCATGAGGACACTGTCCGGTTGTATCTGAGAAAGAAGGATCTGGAGATGGACAGTGTTTTGGAGTCTTTGGAGGAGATAGTCTCTCGGGTGCTTCCTAACACAGACTCGAGCAGTGTCTTCAAGGATCGTGAGTACCATTCACTTGCTAATAGTATTCACCACATTGTTAGCAGCTGGTTCTGTCCTCCAAATTAAATTGCACATGAGGTACTAGTGCACATGTTTCGGATTCTGATTTGTGTATCTTTAAGCTTTTCTTAAATCAAACAGTATGGGGCTGTTATCTGTGTTATAAAGAATAAAAATGTCAGCTTTGACAATGTCGGAATTTATTTGCATACTCTGAGAAGTTACATTTATTTTAGATTACGTGATAAAGCAGTAAGAAAATTTGACAGTGCTTTTTTCTAAAAGTATTTGTCTTAAGTACTTTCAAGAACTTCATGAAGCTTTAGGAAATGTCATTTAAGATGCGCTGGGAAGCGTAAATTCAATTCTAGTAATTCCTGCAATGTTTAATTTCCATTTAATCAGTGGCTGGAAAAATACTACAAAACAAATTTATAGGGAATTTCCCACAAGCTTGTAATTATATTTTCTTTTGTAAATCTATACACTATATCTTTTTTCAAATGTATATTTGTATTGTTTTAAATATGTATATATTGTTTTATTAAATACATTTAACAAAATGTTATTTATTTTCATTGTGACTAAGTGTATAATTACATATTCGTTAAACTGAAACAAAATTATCCTATTTATTCTAATTCTAAAGTTTTTTAACAGTTTAAAGTCACCTTAAATGTGTTAAAATACAATTGGTTTTATTGATATTTTTATGGATTTTGCATTTTTTCAAATTAATTTATTGAAAAATATAATGTAAATAAAACAGATAAAAATGAAGACCTTCATATCAAAGTTTGTCTTTCCTTTTCAGGATTCTTAAATTATGCTCTTATCTGAGCTGCTTATAATAAATGACATCTGAAGAAAACAAGATAGGTAGCAGTATTATTGTGTTTCAAGTGGAAAATAGCAAACCCAAAGATTGAGTTAAGTTACTGTGTCCCTTAATCTGCAGAATTTCAATCAACATATACTGAAGTCTAGTCTGCATCGCTATAGTTAATCCCTTTTCTTTTAAACACTGTCATTTCATACCATTGAATTTTAATTTATGGCAGGTGCTTTTAAAAACTGTTTTCAAATGTATAGTATCAAATATCAATTTAATATTTCATTTGATTTTAGGATTTTTCCTGTGCAGTGTTACATAGCTGTCTTCACACTGTAAGTCATACTTTAGCATGGGGATTTTGATTATAAAACCATGCCTTAAGCTATACACTTCTATACACCTCTTTCAGTGCAGCACATTACAAGGAAGCTTGTCTTTTATTCTCTAAGGTAATATCTCTGTAAGAGTACATCTAAAACCAATCAAAAAGGATTCAATGACTGAAAGACTTCTCAGGAAAACATCAAAACATCTCCATCATCACTTCTGCACAAGTAAGACTTGTGCTTAAAATAAACTTTCTACAAGAAGTTGTTCCCTTATATTGTTGGTTAAATGTGGTGTGGTTAACTGAGAAAGATTTCCAGCTTTCTTTGATTTGACAGATCCTCAAATCAAAGGAAACAAGTTCCTGCAAATCCTTTACCACATTGCTCAGTGTTATTTGGTGTGGCTGAAGGAGTACAGTTTCCAACAATACTCCAGACCAACTGAGTCTCACCTTCAGATCACTGTTTCAGTTATAGAAGTGATTAAATCATTCCAATAAAAATATTTCTGTGCCGAATGGTAGGTTCCTTTTCAAGATGTTATGTTGGGATTCAGTCTTATATTTTAAATATTCTTTCATAACATTAAGTGTTGTATCATATAGCATTAAACACAACCATGATTAAGTGGGATGAACAAAAACAATTACTTAAGATATGTTCCAGTTTAAGAAATAATAACATTAAAATGTTCAGATACTGGGTTTAACTCATCTACATATTCTACTAGAAATGACATATTATACAGTTTATTTTTACAGATGAATAAGCACAAGGTTTGCTTTTCCACATAATCCCTCCCCATTCACTCAGGTATACTGGTATTATGGCTATGTTAATTACAAATATTATGGTTTGATTATGCTATTTCTACATATCTGTTAGGTCATGCTGACCTGTAACCACCTGCTTACAAATCAAGATCTAAAATTTTGAGGTTTGGCATTATATTAAAAATGTAGTTCAGGTGGGTAGCTGCGTCAGCATCCGTAGGCTGCAAAGGAACAAGTAATAGATTTATTCCATGCTGAAAAAAAGAAGAAAGAAAACACAACGTTTCAGCCGTGGAGCCTTCATCAGGTGTGAGAAAGATAAGGCAGTAGGCAAAGGTAATGTAGCGGGAGAACAAAGGCTGGGAGGGAGGAGGAGTGAGAGGCGGGAGCAGGGGACAGAAAGAGAGGCCAATCAAGAGGTGTGAAGTCAGAATAGGTGTAGAGAGGTGTGAAATGAAACCTTCAGTGAATGGAGAAAATGTAGTCTGTTGTTAGGAGAAGGGGGAAGGTGTGATCCTAGCCGCAGGATAATTTTGGTTTCGGTAGTCTTTCTGATGTATGGGTTCGGAAAACCGTCTTTGAGAACACAGACGGAGAGATTAGGGTGGTCGTGGCCATCAGAGGTGAAATGAGAAACAATGGGCTTGGAGAGATCTTTAATCTTCACAGATTAAATATTAAAAATGTACTTTGTGGAACTTAAGGGCACTATCCCCTCCCCCCTCTTTGATATTTTCTATCTATCATTCCGTAACAAAGTTTTGAATTTCAGATTTCTCTTGTGATTTTTTGTTCAATTCATTTGTCAGAATTTTGGTACCTGTATGTATGTAGACATCACGTTAAAACAGTCAGATCAGTTTTGCTTTGGTGGTCCCAGTCACAAATTGTTTAAGATGACAGCCCTGATATCATAAGAGATTCTCTTCACTTAACTTAACTCCATCGTGAAGGAAAATCTTAGCCATTGTCAAAGAACGTGAACCTTATGCTACAAAGAGGAAATATGGAAGTGTTATTTTGATTTCATGGATATGTCCATTTCTTTATTGAAGACACTAGGAGGTCAATCCAATTTGAATGAGTCTTTGACTTGGAGATCAGAGACTTTCCTCACTGCTGGGAAGAGAGTTCGGGTGCCTTTAATGTTCCAAAGGGGGATTGGACTGCACAAGGACAATAAGGCTTATTTCCGGCATCCAGGCTTTGCAAGATTCTGTCCTTTATCCTTTGTTAAAAGAATCAAAGTGATCTCGGACGCCTTGTCCTGTAAATGTAGCTGGGACTTTTGATGAGAGTTCTTCTGTCCTGCAGCCTCTTTTATGCATACCACATAAAACAATCTGCATATATTCATTTGGTGTGTGGGGGGGGTCTTATTATTAATTAGAAAGCAGCCTAGAGTATAAGCATGAACTGACAAAGCATTGAATGCAGCATTGTGTGTGATGAACTGCTTTCAATTACTGTATCTGTAATCCTGATTAAAATGCTATCAGCAACCTGTTAGGGGACATACTGTAGATCTCAATTTTTTACCTTCTCACTGCAGAGATTTAAAACACGTAAAAAGCAGCTGTGTTGTTTCTGAGCAAGTATCAGATAATGCCCACAAAGTTCTCTCTTTAGCACAGGAAAACGAGTTATGCATTTCCCATCGCCTTAATATGGATTTTCCAAAAACAAGCAGTTTAAATACTTTCAGCTGTAGATCAAACAATGTGCCATTTTAAAAGCTATTTCTTCATGCATGCCAAAACAGTCTACTAAATTCTAGGACTAAAATACTGGCCACAACATCCTTTACCGAACCTCCCCAAATGATAATAGTCTTAATTCTGAACGAAGGGCAGAGAGGGGAGATTTAACAAGCAATACAATATTTGGAAATGTACAAATACATTTGCAGAAGGTGCCCATATTTAGGATGGCACAGGGGCAGGGAAATTGGCTCACAGCTCTTAGAAACTGGGTTTGATTCCTGAGTGCAGTGTCTTTTGTGCAGTTTCATGATTTTCAATGTTCAATGGGTTTTCTCCAGTTGATATCCCACATTCCAAAGGTTTCCATTCCATATCCGGCTAAGTTAATTGGTGTGTCTAAATTGTTCCTGCGTGTGTGTACTGTATGTATACCCTGCAGTGAGCTAGGTGTAGGCCTGCCTAATGTCCTATATTTCTGGGAAGCACCCTCATGACAAATAAGCATCTTTGCATTTCTAGTACTGCTATAATTCAAGATCCCAGTTTATCCCACAAATGTTCAATGGGCCTTAGGTAGGGCAGACACGCTAAGCATAAGGGCCACATTCTCATTACACAAGAAAGCCATCATTACATGAGTAGCATGAGGACAAGCATAATCCTTTAGAGTGCTGTCACATCAGCATGACAGGAAGGGCAGGAAGTGAGATCCCAGGACTCGATCATTTAACACTTTGTAGTCAGATTGCCATCAATCATTGCAAGTGGAATTTTGTAGTAACTAGATGCTCCTGCCCAGACCATCACAATTGGATGATGATCTTGGGGAAGTGTAATGAGCATTGAAAGACTGTGTTTGGTTATCTCCTCTTTGTCAGGTTATAAATTACTATCCATGATCACCCGGCGACTGACGGTGCACTGACTTAGACCAGCCTCCAACATACCTACAGTATGTCAGAAAATCATAATTCTCTTAATAAGTGAGACCCATCCTTTTTGTCATTCTCATTCTTTTTTCCTTTTTGTTTAAATTTCTTCTTTTTCTCCAAGCTTAATATTCAAAATGTTAAATCATCTCATCACCTGAATCCAGTCCATCCTTATTAAGTGATTTAATATTTAGGCAACAAATCACTCAGATATGACCACAGTCAGACATGAATGATCAATTAATCAAGAAGACACCCAAAAGATTTATTCAAAAGTATTCAAATCCTTCCTAAGCAGGACCATTTTGTGAAACTGAATGCTTAAACTTAAAGACTTCTAAGAGCTAGATAAGTTACAGAAAACATCAGCAAAAAATAAAAATGTCTTTTTGGGTAGAATTCTACCAGTTTTGCACATCAGGTTGTAATATTATATTATTAAAAACATGGATTTCCACTTCTATGGCCTGTTCTATTTGTTATTAAATTTAATTAAGAACCAAAAAGCCCTCCTTTATCGCTTAAAACAGCCGTAGTAGTTTTCCAGTAATTCTGAGTTTTTCTGGAATGTGTATTAAAGATGAATGAATTTTAAAAAGCAAGTTTTGTAAAAAAGGACACCTCAAAATTCTAGTTAGCAACTGATCTGCAAACATCTTTAACCCAGTATATTTGCTCTCTGTTCATAGTTGAGGCTTAGTGAACACCTGTGATTTTGCCTGGAAAAGCGATCTTTGAGGGTCAAAGATATAAATGGCTTGTATATTTAAAACACAGCAGTGGAACTATAGTTAGAAAAGAGAAAGTGGAAATAACCGGAACAGTGCAGTTCATCAATGACAATGAAAATGTATAGCAATGTCATGTGTAATCTATCTATAGAAGTATGCCCACATACTTCGGCATCGACCTGCAGGTGGAAGCAATTGTATTTAATCATAATATTAACCAGGCCCTGGCTCAACAGGAACAGATCTAAGCACTTTAATTGAAATGTAGCTAAAATTTGTTTTGTGCTGCTTCGAAGCTCTGAAATAACATGTTTTAAATTTGAAATAGATGTGTCCCAAATGTTCTGTCATTATCAGGGGGTTATTAGAGGTGAACCCAAAGCAAAGTTCAGATTTCATTACAACAAAAAACTAAGAATTAGAAAGAAGTTACGAACAGAATGAATCATGGTCTTTTGTTGTCCTAATTGTTTTTTTTAGTTTCTCATGTCCATGGAAATATTTTAGGATGCTATGGAAATGAAAATATGAACGATAAAATGGATGATGCATCAGAGATGCAAACAATATATTTTGAAATTCTTCACAGTTTTAAGTAATACTCTATGCAAATTTGAACACAGAGTGTGTTAAGAATGTCAGCTGCACCTTGCTCATGTGATCTTAAAAACATTTTGTTCCTGACAAAGTGTGTTACTGAAGAATGAATTGGAAAAGGCAACGTTTTGGGAAAAAAGGGACACTTTAAAATGCTAGTTAGCAACTGAGTGGAAATATGAGATGGGAAATCAAATGTAATTCATAGTACAGAAATGTAACTCAGAATTATAAGATAGAGCTGTTAAAACAATTTGAATTTCAAAGTTGCTGACACAAAACTTTATGTAAACTTCAAAAAGGAAAGATTAAAAAAGTAGACTTTACTGTGTAGGTGAAGTACAGATTCAACCAGCACATTGTTTCTGTTATGAAGTAGGCCTCAGGGAAATTGGCTTTTCTTCAAAAGCTTAAGTTGTGTCTAAACCCTAAAGACAAATTGATGGTTGTTAACAGCTTGGTACTTCCTCTCCTTGGTTCTTGTAATGGCGTGTAGAAATTGAAAAATACCTTGGCTGCAGACCAGAACAATAAACAATAGACTAAATCGACCTGGTTTTTACCAGTCTGTGTCCGTATATGGTCCAAATATTTCAATTTCAATTGTCACCTAGCTCTTTTTATAAAGTGAGGACTGTCTGTCAAACTCCATATAAAAATGGTGTGAGAAGCTGTCTATGCTGCCAGAGAGTGATTATCAAATTATAAAGTTATGCTAGTTTTCCATCCACCCTCTGGAAGACAATCAGAATTTTCTGAATCTTAATCTTATCAAAGCTTTTTATACACAGTTCAGGGTTGGCAGACCATTTTTCTTGAGTAACGATAATACTTGTTGTTAACCAATAAAAAGTCAATAATGCCTAAGAATTGTTAACCTCTATGCTACCAGCTGTAAGTTACAACCCACATACTGTTTACAGTATGAAGGGAACTCAGAGCCCTAAGTTGTAAGCACAACTGGTGTACAGAGATTTCTCATACTACTTTTTCAAATGCTTTCCTACAATTTGAGATTGACCTACAACTTCCCTAGTTCTGTGCCCTTGCACCTTCTTATTATACTTTAGTTAAAATTGTGAAACCAGAAAATAACTAAACAAATCTGATAAGAAAGGTTTCAGTTTCCTTTGATCACACTGTTTGATTTTTTTCATATAAAGTTACGTGGAGCAAACTAAAAATCTGTGTATGATCACTGATTGGTCAGGAACGATTGTACCTTCTGTCAGTTTTGTCCCTTTTATGTTCCTGAGTAATACTCAAATTTTAAATCAGTAAGTACATTCACTCTTGAATTTTCACATAATAATGTTTAAAAGTGTCTTGTTTTAACAATTGATTGAGCTGTGGGTGGATTCAAAACACATTTGTCACATATGTCACATTTTTTCATCTCCTGTATAAATGTCAAAATCATGGATGACATGCCCGGAGCCTATTCTGAAGAGCACAAACACGCACACACTCGCACCATGGCACATTTTTACAAAACCCAGTTAAACGACCAGTACATCTTTGGACTGAGGGAGGAACCTAGGGCATCCAGAGGAAACCCACATGAACACGGGGAGAGCATACAAATTAATGGAACAAGACAATAAGATAACAAGTGGTAATAGCAGGTAATATTTAATTGAATAATACAAAAACATATTATTTCCTACCATTTATCTTTAATACTTGTATTTCTATTACACTCATATGTATTAATTATGTTAAACACAAAGATAATTTGTCAGTGATCGCTGGATCCTTAAGATGTCAATAAAAAGCTGGGAACACTTTAAGGGGAGCAGTTGATGTGTAATGCTTAAAAATCATTTCAAAAGATACCAGCTAAAATCTAATCAGCATGTCCAAAGTAATTTGGAAAACATTGATAAAGACATTTATGAAGTTATGAAAAAAAAGATAATTCCATTTTGTAAATAAAAGTGTTAAGAAAGTAATATGATGTCTAAAATGTACTTTTTTTCTATTTATTCTTTGCCTGTTGCTAGACCTTATACAGTAAAGTTTTTTATATACAGTATGTAGTTCAAAGGACCAGAAATACTTTATTATATTGTGAAAGTTAGAACTAAAGGAAACATTCACAATCATCAATCATATTAAATATAATGTATGTGAACACAATCAAAATCATTACAAATGGTAATTGATAACTAGTTCAATGGTAAGAAAAATATTTCAATTTAAGTACCATATTATACACAGTGAACACAGTAACAATTATGTTTAAAGATCCCTTTAATCAGTATGAGAAACAGCTGTTATGATTTAAAAATGTGTTGTGTAAAAACCTAGACACTGGTGGTCTTGCTGATTATTAGAGGTTTACAGCCTGAAAAGAATTTGAATGTAGTTTTTAAGATTCTTATCCTCAGAATGTTCTAGTATGTGTTATAAATATAATTGTACTTGTTAAGATGGATCATACATGTGCTTACGTTATCGTGCTCAATAATATATTGCACATACGTACTTTAAAGTGCACTACAGTACATGAAACAGAGGTGGGATTAGCTGGTGGCATAGCATTTGGTGGTTTATACTGATAGGAGACTTATCGTTGTATGATCATAACTGTGGTTTGTAGAGGATAGAGTCAAAATAATGTAAATGGTGAGGACACCACAGAGAGCTTTTTCTATTTGGTTTCTATCTATGGCCTCCAAGACAGTCCGAATGGCCTCCTCTTCCACGTAACTCTTCTTAAAAAATGAAATTAGGCATAAAATGACAACCACAAACTGAACAACGTTCATACATTAAAAAAAAACTGAAATAAGAAATGCCTGAGTTTATTCTTCTGTTACAATGATTTTAGCATTTGGTAGAAAAGGCTGAGTTTAAGTGGAAGTTCTGTTTGATTCCACATTATCAGTTTGTTACAGTGGGAGAAAACTACAGCATTTATTTTCAAACAAACCAATACTGAAAGACATTAAAAATGTAACAGATGAGTATTTACACCTGTAGCATTATTTGGGTTTTTAATGCCTCTCAGAGTATCAGATAAATGGCTCATCATGAATTCTTGTCACATCACACCTGAGGATTCATTAGTGTTTGGATTTGCTCAGATTGCTCAGTGCTTTTTTTCAAACTTAAGCCTTTGTAATGGTATCTTTGGATAACATTCATTAAATTGATCCAACTACTCTGTTGATAAGGTTGAGTTTGAACTCACCAACTGTATCAGTTCTCTGTTACTGGGGACTCCCAGTAAACAAAGTAGTGCAAGTAGTGTAAGATTTTAAGAAAATTAAAACTACGAACAAGCACACAGATAAGGACAGGTTATATTGTATCTGCAATCAGAACTAAAGAAAGACGTGGGGCAGACTGATAGACCATGAGAGCCCAAGCACCACCTCCAACTCCTCTTGATGGTAAAGTTCCATTTTAAACCAGAGGTGAATCAGAGTCTATAAACAACACAAAATGTTGGATCAGACAGGAGACAACAAACATAGCCATGAGAATACACCTTCATTACACCTTTCGATCACAAGGGATCTCAAAACATTACATACTGTATGTCTGGGAACTCTCTTCAACCACCACTGAAATGCAGCCCCACTACAAAGCAGAGCAGGTAGAAAAATAAGAAATTGCTTCATCAGTTGAATCACGGAGGAACATCAGAATGGTCAGGCTTCAGATTGTACAGGTCCAGAGTGAAATTTATCTAGGTCACCAGGGTTAACACCTTCACCTTTAGGACCAGCGTCATGGGATCTTCATTGACAAAGTGGTCAGGACCTTAGTTTAATGTCTTGTCTGAAAGATGGCTGTCTTCTACATCACAGTGTCCCTGGTCAGCATAACAGGAAACTCTTGTTCAGAGTGAAGAGTGCCACCTAGTGGTCCACCAACACCACATAAAACAGCGACCTGGGTCTCCATGAAGGTCTCCAATCCCAGTACTGACCAGATCTAACCTTGTGTAGCTTCTAAAATCTATCAGGATCAGCCTGATCAGTGTAAAGGATTTTGGGCTCTAGCATTGCTATTATTAATAATTTCATACTGTTTATTTGAGATATAACCACCTTGAGTGTTACCAACAGTATGGAATTATTAAAAATAGCAATGCTACAGCCCAAAATCCTTTACACTGTGGAACTTTAGCGAGAAGCAAGTAAGAGGATTCAACCAGCTAACTGCAGTAGACCACCTGGACAGACGTGCAGGGATTTGCGCTGACTGTTTTCAATGTACTTGGCAGTGAACGTGGTGGGGATGCTGCATGAGTTCTGGAAAAGGAAGCAGACGGGCGGAGTTCTGGTGCGTCCCGAGAGCCTGGTGGTGTATGAATGCGTCTCCTCCCCCAGCCCCCCTTTCGTCTGCTACGTCACCTTACCTGGAGGCAGCTGCTTTGGCAATTTCCAGGTAAGTCCTCCATTTTGTCCTATTCCGGACTGTTGACCACAGTGTTTGATTTATGGTGAAGGCGTGAAAGCAGTACTATATCAAAGTATCTTGCTGTCAGAAAAGCGCAAGTTATTAAGATGTGAAATTTTAGGCTCTGTCATCCCTCATCGCGGTAGATCTTGTTTTTGTGAACCAAAGGTTTTTACAATATACTGTATGTGAAATACTGAAGAAGTCTGCCTTTAGATCTCTTTTCTGTGTGTACTGACTCCAGTTCATTATACTAATACACCGATGCTTCTGCGGCATGTAAGATGAACAGATGATTTACAAAAACATTCAACATAAAAATATATTAGAAAACAGTTTTCCTAGATAACACACATTAGTTGGATTTGTTGTGCAGTATTCAGTTGGTATGGTTTTGGTTTGTGACATAAAGTTCTCAGAAGTGAGGCCAAAGTTGGTTCATATTTGACACCAAATAATTGTGCTGCCTTTCAGCAAAATGTTTATGCCAGAAACACTGAGCAACTGTGTTAGGTTACTGAGTTTACTCGTGCTGATAAAAATGTTGTATGTTAAAAAAAATCTTAAACCAGAAAAATCCGGACTTGGAGCACCTGTATAATTTACTCCATTGCCGAATTTCATCCTCGGGATCTGACAAATGGAAAATTACTCTTAACCTAACTCCCACTGCCCATTCTTTGTCATCTGCACATTTACATTAAATTGTTCTAATGATGCTCATTAAGCACTCAACTCTTTTTTCCAATTTTCATGATTTCTTTTTAGTCTAGAAGGCACACAATACCAGATTGCTATCATAAATCACATTCCTTTCCCCAGTTTTTCTGGCTATTTTCAGTTAATATCTGTGTAATTTCAGTCATTTGATGAATGGTAGAATATGTACACAGAAAATGTACTTCAGACTTCCAGCTTGCTGGAACAACTTATCTTGCTTCCTGGGACTGAATTGGAATGTTGTGACTCGTGTTCTCTTTTTTTATTTTCTTGCAGCAAGATTTTTGAATACAAGTAGAGGTGAATTTAAAATATTTCAGAGCTAGTGAACTTTTGGCAGGCAAGGCAACTGCAAAAACCAGAAGTCGTAGGGTGTGGCAAATCTGGTTCATGTGTTTCTAATTTATGGATGGGGCTCCACTCCATCAGAAAGCTTGCCCTAGCAAATACCTGTCCATGTTCATAAAGATGGGAGGACTGGAGCCATCAGAGTAAAATACCTCACTCAAAGTACAACAGCAGGGTGGAAAGGAGTGTTTTCAACCTTCAACCTGGTAGTTACAATTCCAGAGCCTTTCCCACTACACTACATTCTCTTTATTAAGCTGTTTACTTATTAAATTCAAGGGTAACTTGTAGAAATGCAATATACTGTACATACTGTAAATGCAAATACATTTACATTCAAAGCTTTGTTGAATCGGGCCTTCTTTGTAGCTGCCTGACCACATTTTAGAGGCCCTTAGTAAGAAACATGGGAGATAGTACCACAGACGCAAGATCAATGAAAGGGCCATGTGTTGGGTGAAGTATGGTTATTTTTATTTTTATGTTGTATTTTGTTGTATTTGTGAAAATGAATCTACAAATTTCATCACAAAAAGCTAGTGAACTTGTAAAATTCAAACACAGTAAAAAATTAAATCACCTGTGTCTAACCAAATAGAATGTACAGCATAAATCTGACAACCTGTATTCATTACCTACTGTATCTATACTGAGTTCAGTTCCTATTAAACATGAATAAACATCTTTAAAAGCATAATGGATTAATAAATGGGTTAGTCTAATGTTAATACATAACAGTAAGGATAACGTCATGTCCTGTGAAATTAGGCTTTTAGAATATGATTTTCTCTTTTTTTGCTCTTTTTTTCTATTTAATCCCCTATCCGTTACATTGAGGAGAGTGGAATAAGACTTAAAAAGTTACTTAACTGTTCTGTTGTATTCAGCATACCTGTGAAGTTTAGGACAAAATACGCTTTATCATGCACTTGGCACTTCTGAGCTCATATTATGACGATATGTAGCAGACCACATTAACAAGGAATATTGATGTTGTGTTAGTGCTTTTTTGTTAGTAATCGGTATCAATATATAATCACACTCATTTACAGGTACAGTACTGTACAGTATATCATTGTCTTGTGGCACATCCACTTCAATAAGACAGAATTCAGGTAACAGGCAAGGGAGGAAATAGGAGGTACATCCCTGTATATTCCAGCACACTGGAGACAACTCATTTGTCCAAGTTGGTACTTGGTACACCCTCTACCCTTGGTACACTTGAAGCCCTACATTGACTTCACAGAGAAGAGCCTATGTACAGATGTGTTACATATTACAATATTTAGTCATGTTTATTCCCACTGAGAGTCATAAAACAAAGGGAAACCCGTAGCCTGTCCCAGAAATATAGCAGCTGTACTATCCACTATGCCACCCTGAATATGTGCACCTTCTGAAGAGTGCCTGCATATTAAAATCCATTTCAAAACTGATGTCTGAACCCAGGATCCTGCAGCAGTCCAAATTCCAATGCGTGATCTCAACTTTTGCCTTCACGTGTGTTGTACATGAGATGGTTAAAAATGTTTCACCTCCTCATATTTCTGAGAGAGATGGTGAACAGGTTGATATACTGCAGTGACCCAGCAATAGGACTTCTTTACCTCAAGATGTGTCCCAATACAGAGTTAGTATTACTACCTTTCTGGTAATACAGCTTCATGACATCAGTTTGATGCTAGGGTTGTAAGTATAGAATACCAATGAGCAGTTGCATTGCTTTAATTCTGAACATTAATGTGGACGGTGCCAATTGGTTTGAATTTTTATTTCATTTATTTTATTCAAATGTCTTTGATTCTTTTCTATGCATGTACTGGGTAATGTTCCAAAGGTTTGGGCTATAGTGACAGAGAAATTTGTGGAGGCTTTTTAACAGACCAATATTTATGCAAGTCATTATCAACTTTATAGGTTTTATCAATTCATTACTGGATAAAGGTCAGACTTTGGCTACCCTTAGCCAATTTACTCCTAAAAATAAGTTGACTTTCAGTCCTAAGATTGTAATAGATAAATAAACACTGATGCAGATGTATGGTTCACCTGCACATACAGTAGGAAGAACTTAGGCATTGCAGTGTAGAACATTAATTGTAAACTACAATATGAATATCAATGCAGTGCAGTCATAACATTTGATCCTGTTAATTTCATTTAGAGCAGCATACAGTAGCTGTTGAGCAATGCTTTAAGTTTCTTAAAGCGGTATCAGTCCTGCAGTCTTTGAAATTGTTTTTCTTATAATTGTAATAGATTTATATTTTCTGAATATTGCCCTTTGATTAACACACATATACAGAATGTACAGGTGGATGCTGCACATTGGTGGTGGTGGAGGGGAGTCCCCATTACCTGTAAAGTGCTTTGAGTGGAGTGTCCAGAAAAGCGCTATATAAGTGTAAGCAATTATTATTATTATTATTATTATTATTATTATTATTATTATTATTATTATTATTATTATTATTATTATTATTGTTATTGTTATTGTTATTGTTATTATTATTACAGTAGTCAGAAACAACTTATCACTCTATTCTAAGAAAAATATATAGATATTGCTAAAATTATTTTATTGTTAGTTTGATAGTTTGATTAATATTTGAGACTGACAAAGATTCACTCTACTGACTGACTATTGAATAAGCACTAAACATTCTTCTTACTCAGACCTGGTGAAAATCATTGGTGATAATCAATGGTGGAGGATGGACTCCAGCATGTAGTCAGTTCACTGTCGGGAGTGCTCACAGCCAGCAACCAAACCTAGCAAGATGTTACAGGTAAACACAGTCTGTGAATGACACACCACCACTTGGAAGACCATGAATCATGAGACCTTGATTGAAAGATCAATGTCCAAATAGGATGAGTTGGAGAGGAGTGTAGAACAGGAACAAAACTGCACTGGAAGTGATTGATATCAACTTGAGTGCATGGTGCTAAATTGCTAAGGTCCTAGGACCTTATTAACCACAATTCCTAACCCTTCCTTGATGTGACAACATTCCAGCAGGACTATGCTTGTGCACATGCTACTCTTGTAACTATGGTTCTTTTGTGTGATGAGAATGTGACAATTATGCTGTGGACAGCCTGCCTGCCAGACCTGAGCTCCACTGAACATTTATGGGATGAGCTGGGGTGCTGTGTGCTATCTAGGAAGCAGAGACCAGTGAACAGGCACATATTTGTCCTTACCATACAAGAGGAATGAGCCAGAATCCCATAACACAGCATTTGCAGGTGCAACCTGCATCTCCCATTTGATCAACCCTGTCAATTAGCATAATGAATTTATGCATGTCATGTCTGCTCAATAAAATGTCAGTAGGCCTGTTGATATATAGATTCACTTAGTACACTTAGTGACTTTGTTGCAGTTATACAGTAAGTGAAATATTACTTTGATGCTCGGTATGGTATGCTCAGAAAATGTACAGAAAATTACAATTTGTGTACCATTTTGGAATTTTTTATAAACATCATGTTTCCACTCTAAAGTCACTCTCAGTTACTGTCATCTACTTACAGTAAAAGATAAGATTTTCATGTACTCAGGTCCTCCATTTGCATGCTTTTCTGAGGCTTGCAGTTTGCTCTGGCATTATCATACTGGACAGCCAGAAGACACTGACCAGAAAATAACAGAACACGAGGTTGCTTAAGTCCTTCAGTATATCAGTGGCTGATCCCTCTGTCACGCTCTTGACTGTCCAGAAACAACTCCATCACACAAAACATTGTCCTGTTTTGTCTTATCTCAGTGTTGCCTAGTGCAGCTGAGCTTGTCAATGACAGTGGTCTCGAATGTGGTCTAACGGTCTGTTAGTATCTGGTCATGTATGTAGAGGTTTAACGCATACTGTACTTGATGTCAGCTGCTATAAAATTGTGTTTTGTAAGATGAGCTATCCCTATATGTTCACCTAAACTTTATGAGCTTTGTGATGTGTATCTCCATGCCTGTAAATGCTTCTAAATGCTGTTTGTGTTGTTCAGATATATAAGGAAGACATTAATCATTTTACGTGTTTATTAGCAATGGGTTAAAAGACACAATGGAATATGGTTTATGAAATTATTTCAGTACTGTCATTTTTTAATTTTAACATTATGATTTGATAGCTGTAATGTGAGCTTATAATACTTGACAATCATTGTCATCTTTCAGCATTTAATAAACAAAGCTGTATTCTACTGTATATGTTTTGAAGGTATTGATGGATCCTGAGATATGAGTTCAACTAATTCCCCTTATTAAAAAAGTAGAGGTGGCTGTCATGCAACAAAGTAAATCATCTTCGGCTGATTTTTCCATTTTAATGTGAGATACACTTTTTGCCCTTTTCTCATAGATCTTTGCTTAGACAGAAAAAACGGAAAAAAGTAAACTCAGACCAGCTATGTCCTAGTTGCACGCAGTATGTTAAACGTGATGTATCTGGTGGTCCTCAATGGCTAACGTTTGCATTTTAGAAAGTTGTGTGTTGATATGTGCAATGCAGAAAATGTTTCAACGGTCCTTAGTAGGGATTTGTTAGAGACGGAGGAGTTAGTTGATCTTTGCTATTTTGATCTTTAACAAATAGTACATAGTATCAGGGGGGCAGGTTCTGGGCTTGTAAATAGAAGGCTGTGAGTTCAAATCAGACACTGTTGAGTGAGGTGCTTCAGTAAAACACCTAAAGTGTTTTGCAATTTACTTTTAGGAAAAAAGTGTCAGTCAAAGAAATTTGGGATCCTATCATAAAATAAATTATCTGTTCAAATCAAATTGTTCGGATATGTATTTTGCATGTGCAAAAACTGTAAAAATTATGCTTGCGCCACGAACCCAGAAAAGATCCACTCCTGATAGATAGATAAGACAGATAGATAAGACTTTATTAATCACGTAGGGAAATTGGTGTGTTACAGCAGTCCAGCCCAAGACAAGCAAAACCAGAAGACAACAAAATAAATAAAAATACATTTAAAATAGTGTTTTGGCAAGATGTTTGGCACTTATTTGGCAAGATTTAAATCTACACACAGTATGTAAATTGAATTCCTTTGATTGTAATTCTCATTAGGCTAGTTTCTCTTTTTCAGTGCTGAACAACACCATGTGTGTTAACAGGGAGAGTTACAGGTGGTTTAGATTAACCCAAACAGGCAGACCCACCACAAACCAAACCAAAGAGTTTTTCTTTGGGTGGAAATGGAATGTTTTAGATTGCAGTCAGAATAATCCTAAATTATGAAGAAGGATGTTTGGTATTCTACTCTTCATCTGCCTGAAGGTTTAAGCAATTACACATAGTGCTTCTTGGGTCACTGTAACTAGAAAATGAAATAGGAATCTGCAATAATAAATTACAAACATCTAAATATAAACTTTCACCCTTGGATGGCCTTGTCTACCTGGATTTAAATCTAACTGCTGTTTACTTACACTTCAGTTATTGGATAGAACTGATGTTTAAATATATCTGCTTTAACATCTCTTTTGACGAAGGCAATATTAAATAAATACATCTCTTTAACTCCATAGACTACCCTAGAGATGCTGAAAAAAGCATCTTTACACTCTGACATAAATTCATTTGAATTAAATTATATCATAGTTATATGAGTTCTGGACCTGGGGTTCTATCTGTGTGGAGTTTGTATGTTCTCTCTGTGTTGGTGTGGATTTCCTCCAGGTTCCCTAGTTTCCTCTCACAGTCCAAAAACATACCGGTGTAGGTTTATTGGCTTCTGAGGAAATTGAAGTCTAGATTAACAACATACTGTATTCACAGTCTATCAGGGAACATATTATTATAAAGCTTTTCAAAACACGTAGTGTTGAAGAGTTACAAAGATAGGTTAATTCCATGTTAAGAAGGAGAAAAAAGTAATCCAACATTTCTTTTTTCTTTTTTCAGTGTGGAAGTAATCTTTATTTACAGTATTCCTTTGCAGCCAATGCACACTGATGCAGCTCTCCACTTGAACCCCGTATTAAAGAGTTTGCTATTGTTCAGTGTGTAATGAAATAAAGTTCCAGTATCTGTGAAGAGTTTGTGCTTGGCCAAAGAAAAAAAAGGGAGAAATGAATTATTATGGCAACATGGGTAACATTAAAACAATATTAAAGAGCTTCCTGGGTTGCTATTTTGTTTACAACTCTGTGGGTTTTTACAAAGCATACTTTTGTGATTCATATACTTGTTTATTATTTAGTAATGGCTCGACCATGTGATTGAATCCAGTGCAATGAAATCCTTGTTTAATGTGGGATGTTTTTGCAGCAAAGCAGGGAAAGTATTATACAAATCTTTTGATGAGAACTGATTTACTTAAAAGATATGTAGGCTTTGATTACAACTACAGTATATACTAGAGACCTGTAATATCTACATGTAAATTTTTAATGTCACAATGGCTGTGCAAAGACAGATTTTATTTTAGTATGCTATCGTACATTAGAGTATATACTACAATATTCTTTCCTGTTTGTTGTTTAGAATTTACAGCTTCATTGCAGATTACATTGTGAAAGAAAGCGAGACATCATTAGTTTTGATTCTTACGTGAATTAAAATAACCTGCAACGAAATTATTTGCAGAATTCTGCAGAGTTAAAAATGCAGGCTTTGGGCTGTCACCAAATTGTGACAGAACTAAAGAAAGAAAACTGAGGCATTCGCCAGCATCAACAGCTTAACAGCAGCATAGTACTGCATTTCATTTTATTCAATCACCAATGTGTTCTGTCTGAGAAAAGTAAAGAAACTCCAATCCAGAATATTGTCATCTAGCAATAGAAGCTACTACAAAAGAACTACAGTATATACTGTATAGTAGCTGAAATAATAATGGTTGGCAATACATCCTTGTTCTAGGCTTCTGTGTGTAACAGCTTATGACAGTAAAGACAGTAAATTATTAGATACAGTTTGAACTGTTGTAAAAATAAAGATTTTGAAAGTTCAAGACATTTGCAAATTGAGTAAGTTTCCTTAAAATATTGATCTTTTCGGAAAACAAGTTATCCTCAGTGCATCATGCACAGGGCAGAACCATACCTTCTGGACATAACACACATACATCCATTCACACATGCACACACACAATTTACAGGCACCAATTCACCTGCACAGTACTTATTAAACTGCAGCACGTAGAGAGGAAACCCACTTCAACAAGGGGCTTTCATGCAAGCTCCACACAGACAGTACCCCAGGTCAGAATTGATCCCAGAACCCAAGAGCTGTGAGTCAGCAGTGCTAACAGCTGTTATAAAGTACCAAGGGCTTACAGCTCAGCAACAGTACAGTATTTGAGAGGTCACCATCAGCACCAGCAGTGGGGGACCCCAGGACTGAGTGTTGTCCCCATTGTTTCAATTATCAGGTTTACAGATAATTTGGCCTTGATTAGACTTTTGCCCAATCAATTAATCAATTAAATGTCTAAATACAATTAGACACAGGAGATAAATCTTTTTTTTATTTTAATATTCACTGTAATCATACACTGTTTTTACACAAAACTAAGAAAATGACAATTCACAAAAATGTGTTTATTCCTATGAACCCTATAAACCGTAGATGGAACTGATAGTGAAACAGTAAATTAATATAAATACCTTGGCACTATTATTAACTTTATCATTATCATTATAATTTATTATTATCAGTAAGTTTGAACGGCCAATACAGAGGCAGGTATTTGAAAGTGCAATAAAGGTAGTATTTTTAAGAAGGTTAAGGAATTTAATGTAAAAATCACAATGTTTTATAAGAACTGGGGAGGTACCTTGTCCTTGCAGAACACAAATAAGTTGAACAAATGGATCGGGACTTAATAACATGTCTAACAGAGTAATATATTATTAATCTTGCACATAAAATCTTAGATTACCCCTTTCATCCACTGCTTTCAGAATATACTGTACTGTACTCTCTTATCCACTGGAATGAGGGATCAGATGCCCTGTATAAAGACTAATAGAACATTTACTTCCTTTATACCTAAAAACATTCAGTTGTTGCACAGTAAAAAGATCATTTGCAGGTAGGAATCTTATTATTATTGTTGTTCTTGTGTGTTATTTTAGAGACTTTTCCAGCTAATAATCTGCTTTTTAATCTTATAATACCAGATTGATTTCTGATTGAGCAATTTTGCTGAATGTTTCTTTATATTATGGAATTGTACTGTTGTTGTATTGTATTGTATTATTTTCCCCTGTGTTATATGTTTATGTACTCTTGATGTGCAAAACAAATTCTCGGTTAATTAAATTAAACTTTTCCATTGAATTGGACTTTGAATCAACATTGCTGCTTTTCCATTTTGCTTGAATCATTTTTATGTCTTCTAGTGTGTTTTGCCAAAACTGTCTTTTGAAAAGTCTAAGTAGTGAGAGACTTTTTTTTCTAAATATATTATTGAAGTACAGCACAGGGTAAAATGGGCATTATTTACATTATTTCAGTGAATCTCAACAGAGGAATAGAATCCATTATCTTCAGTGTGCCTAAACAGCAAAGGGTCTTTGCACCTTGAACACTGTTTTTATTATTTGAACAGAAGGTTTCTTTGACTTTGATGTCTATCAATACTCATCAACTTAAAACTGGAAGAGTTCTTTTTTCAGACTGGGGCTTTCAATTTCTTTTTGCTTAGTGTCCACAGCACAGTGGTTTAAAAGAAAGGATGGCTCACACAACAGTTTTATCTCACTGATCAAAGAGTTACTGTCACTAACAAAAGTCATCTGCCTTCTTCAGTATTCTGTCCACACGAACACTGCTGCTGTGTTTTGCCATTATGCTGAATTTCAGTGTTTCCCTTCAAAATGAAAACTGGTTTCAAAAATTACCTATCACCAGTGCAACCAGAAGCTTGTTTCAGATCAGTTGAAATCCGAAAATGGAACTGAGCTAGCAATGATGCTACAATGCTGTCTGTGAGCCATCCCAAGAATTTCTACATCAACTTCATGTCACTCTCAAAACAGTAGTGTCAACTTAAGTCTTTGTGATCTTTTCAAAACAATTAAGTTAGATCTGTAACTAAAACATACATGCATAAATAAACTGTGGCTGTAAATAACTCTGTTCTGAGAGATATTGTTTTCCTGGAAAGGATCAGTGATACTGTAGTAGTTTTATGATCTTTTCTGTAGGCTGGCGCCTCAGAAATGTTGCGGTATGGAATAGAATCCTGGTCCATTTCAGGAAGGTCGTGGTTACACATCCCATAATCTTCACAAGAACTTTAAAGGTGGTTCAAAGCTGCCAAAGAACTGAGTCAAGCAGATGGAAAACTCAGGCGTCAGTTGATTCAAAACAAATTTATAAGGATTAAAAGGTAGTCAAATTACTGTAGAGAAGGCAAAATAAAGGAGATTGTGCTGTATAAGCCAGATTTAGTGAACTGCTACAGTACAATTGCAACAACCTGCCTTTACTTTTCAGTGCTGTATATCCCTTAAGAGACAAAACAGTGACAGTAAAATGTCAACCAAAACCTCAGTTGACATTGCAACACTATTAGAGTGGCGACTGACACTTTTGTACTAATACAGAACTTTCTCAATTTCCAAGCAGTTTCAAGTATAGGCTTTCTTTCTTCTTTGTTGACTGATGTGCTAGAGGGATGTTTGTTTTCCAGTGCTGCCTCACTAAAGCTGAAGCCAGGCGAGATGCAGCCCGAATTGCACTTATGAATTCCGTCTTTAACGAGCTGCCCTCACGCAGGATAACACAAGAGTTCATCTCTCGCAGTCTCCAGGAGGCAGCCACTACTACCTCTGTAAGTTCAAAGCGTCTAAAGAATGTCTCAACAGGATAGCCTGCCAGTAAATTAATTCATGAACCTGCATCTGTAGAGCACTCTTCTTCTTAATAATGGATGTCAACACTCTTTACTCCAATCAATCTGCAGCAACATCCATCTATCCATTTTCTAACTGCTTTATCTAATTCAGGGTTGTGGGGGAGTCAGAGCCTATTCCAGCAAGCAAAAAGCACAAGGCAAGATATACCTTAGACAGGATGCCAATCCACCGTGAGGCATGCAGAGACACAAATAGACACATCAGGGACAATTTTTTTCAGAGGTTAATTAATCTACCAGTATGTCTTTTGGACTGAGGCAGGAAACCAGAGTACACAGAGGAAACCCATGCAAACATGGGATGAATACAAACTCCATGCAGATAGCACCCCAAGTGTTAGGCCGCAATGCTAACCACTGTGCCACCTATGCAATATGATATTCACAGAGCATGCAGACTCTCTGCAGACAGAATGAATTAATAAAAGACGGAAATGGAGAGCAGGGACAATTAATATCTGATTACTGTTGAGAATAGAAATAATTCAGAAACATATATATTTTTGACCTGCACCACAAGGACACAAAAAAATTAGTGTCCTTCATTCTAAATATTAAATAACGATGGCACATTTAAAGCCTATCTTGAAACCTACCACCACCACAGGGTACCCATCAGGAATTTGCTTACCTGTGAGTAGGAGAGTCATATTTCTTATTAGTGCCAAAGAATACAAGCTGAATGTATCTCAGTGGAGGAAAAGAAGGCCACCCATAACTGAACATCAGCTTCAGATAGGAAATTGCACTTGATGCTGTGCCATTCAGAGGGAACGTGCTCAAGTTATTATTAATTTACTTGGCCGACACCTTTATCCAAAGTGACATCTGTAAAATTTTATAGAGCTGGGGTTCTTACTGAAGCAATTTGATTGAAGAGCCAAGCTACAAGGATACAGCAGCAGTACCATACCCAGGTTTAGAACTCACAGGCTTCTAGTTATAATGCCAGAGCCTCAGTCCTTAATTCACAGTGTTACAAGCTATCCCTAGCATAAACGGAACATAAGCTTGTGGCTTACACAATTATTCCTAAGGCTCTATTAGTTCAATCAGTTAAGCAATTTCTCACTTTTCCACCTCATCTGCCACAGAGTGCAGTTCTGGGATCATAACAGCCAGCAGCTCACAACTGACAACCCACTGAAGCTAAGCAGCTGTGAGCCTGGTCTGTACCTGGATGGAGACCTCCTGGGAAAAACTAAGGTTGCTGCTGAAGATATGTTAGTGGGGCCAGTAGGGGACACTCACCCTATGGTCTGTGTGGGTCCTAATGCCCCAGTATAGTGACGGAGACACTATACTGTAAAAAGGTGCCATCCTTCAGATGAGATGTAAAACCAAGGTCCTGACTCACTGTGGTTGTTAACAAAAATACCAGAGCATTTCTTGAAGAGTAGGGATGTAACCCCGGCGTCCTGGTCAAATTTCCCATTGGCCTTTACCAATCATGGCCACCTAATAATTCCCATCTAGGAATTGGCTTCATCACTCTGTTCTCCTCCCCACTGATACTGATAGCTGATGTGTGGTGAGCGTACTGGTGCACTATGGCTGCTGTCGCATCATTCAGGTGGATACTGAACATTGGTGGTGGTGGAGGGGAGTCCCCATTAAACAGCCATTTTCCTCAGGTTAGGGTCTTCTGTGCTCTCATTCAGCTTTTTTTTGTCTTGCCTCACCGTTCTTTTTCCTCTCTGAGAGGTTTTCGCTTTTCATTGTTTCACTCTATCATCTTATTTGTGGTCTTTCCCCCACCCAGTTCACAGACATCACTGTAGTCTGGATAACTGCTGATGACCTCAGTTCCATACACACATTACACAAGAGCAATTCATCAGGTGGAAGTGTAAAAACGTTGCTTTAAATCTTAAATCTACGTATGATGTCCTTTTCTTGTTTTATTTTAGCATCTTTATTTGTTTCATTTCAAGGGCAGTTTAGGTGATGCCAGGGATCCCAGTACAAGCATAGGAGCCTACTGCTTCATGCTGGAGTCAAACAAGGGGAAAACCATGCTGGAGTTTCAGGTATTTCAGTAAGAGTTTATTTTTACTTGAATCGGGATACTATCCCTGAGAAAGCTAAACTGTACAAGCTGATATCCCTAAATACATGACAAAATCATACAAATGTTAACAACTAATATCTTACTTTAAAGCAAAGAAATAGTTAATTGTTAATATTGTACTGTATGTATTACTTATTTGCAAATTGTCAATTAGTGATTTAGCAAATTAAATATTCTGTACTGCAGCATATTTGATGGGTTCTCTTAATACTAGCTCCAATACTTCTGTAGATATTAATAAACAAATACTGATTTAACCTACGTTATGGAAAGACATAGTTATAACATAATCAGAAAATTACTAGACTAAAGCAGTTTTCAATTTAGTCAAGGTAAAATGTGGAAAGCATTAACATCTTACTTGCTAATTAAACTTACAAGGAACAAATGGATTTCCTTTTCATACTAAGACGTGAATTTCATTTCTTCTTATTTAATCTATTCCTTACACTTTCAAACCTTATAAAAGATCTCTCAGATATAGGGAAAACATTCTTGAAAAGTAAGTAGGGTTTTCAGTATGAACACTTCACCATTTTAAAGGATTCTATCAAGTTTGAAGTCATTGAGAGAGAAAAAAAAATGTTTCATTTCCTTTTCAACTGAAACAGTATTTAGTGTCCATGGAAATAATCCAAAACATACAAACACAATCCAGGAGTCAAGATTTTCTAATGTGTCATTCGCATGATAAATATTCTTACTGACAAGCAGATTAAGCATACTTGTTAACTTTTAATAAAGCCCCCAGACCGCTAAAACAAATATAATGAACAAAATATCAGACAAATCTTGAAGCTATTCTAAAATTATAGCCAGCACTATTTTTTTTACTGCTAGGTCAGATATTGTAGAATTGTTGTTGAAAGACATTTCTCTTGACATCTTGACATCCTCAGAAATCTGCTGATCCTTCAGGATCAATAACATGACCAGTTTTTTAAAACATATGCCAGTTGTCAGCCTTTGTATGAACTTTAAACTAAACAGGAATAATCATTTTAAAATGAAATATATACATGAATTTGATCATGTTCATTATGTGTAAAGGATTCCTGTGGACAAAACAAAAAGAAATCTATGATAAAATTAAAAAAAACATTAACCACAGTCTGACAGCAATAACCTCACTTGCTTGTGTGTTTGTGCATCATTCTTTGTGTATCTTTTATGTTATGAGGCTGCAGCAACTGACAGATGAACTAAATACTACAATTTAGACCAGCAGGAATTCTGCCTCTGTGTCTAAAAAAACAGTAAAAAGAAAAACTTTTTACTTGTTGTTTAGTAAGATGTGAAAGACAGTATGTTGCTGTATTACAACATAAAAAATTAGGCTGATATATAACTTGCACTCTCACTACTTTATGACTAATCATATTGCCATGTGTTTCCCTTTCTTCCTCAAATTTAAGGAAATAATGACAGTTTTCCAGCTTCTGCACTGGAATGGGAGCCTTAAGGTATTCAGAGAAAGGAAATGTTCTCGCCAGGTAAAGAATATTTAGTCTGAAATTCACTCACAACATCTGAGAAGGATATTAATTAAAAAATAGTTTATAATTTAATGACATTTCATTTCGTGATTTTTAGACAAATGTAATGTAGCTGTAACCACAACTTTAAAGCCTCATTAATTCTAAATATTGTAATTTATGTTTTTATTAACTGCTGAGAGCTATTATAAAAGGAAACTTGATATTTGTTTAGCTAATTTGTTTATCCAGAATTCTCTGACACTACATCTAAAAATGTAATGTAATTTAAACAAAATTCACAAAACGATCTAAGCATTCAAAGTCATACCTTTGTCATGCATTCCTGTTCTGTAAGTCTGTAAGGACCAAGTCATGTCCTCAAGAAGGTCATCGAAACAGTTTTGTGATACCTACTATATTTCTGCCCCATTCCAAGAATATACAGTAATATAGTCAAATAATATGCATATATTGCATATGTCTATATTGCAATATGAACATATGCCTTATTTTTATGTGTATATTTACACCTTTGTATCACAGCAAGAAGATAGAATGAATGTATTAAGTTATTACTTATTAATAGTAGACTACAAATCTGAAAACAAGTTGCATTGGATGTGCAATAGTAACGCAGCAGATCATGTAATAATCTGGTTCTGTACTTATATAATTATCAGCTGAAATACAGTCAGATAAAAATGCTGATTGACTTTTCATTTAAACTACAGGAAGGGCTTGGTATGCAGTTATATACAGTATATTACACATGGAACCATTTAACTGAATTTGACGTTTTAAGCATTTTTGCTGTTAAATTCGATACCAGTACGTCTCAAGTATATCACTTTACATTTCCACTTAATGCTATACAGTGATTATACTTGATTTTGCATTCCGGCGTAATGTACTTAATTTTCAAGAAAATCAAACAGAAAATTATTTCCTAAGAGCATTAGTTCGACTGTGCCAGAATCTGACAGTTTTATCTGAATAAGAGGTGTTTAATGGCGTGATAAATTTCGCCTGTTTTTGATTACTGTCAGAGGTGGGGAATACATTAAGCATTTGCTTTTTTCATTAAGAGCAAGTGGCCATTCACTTTACTGACAGTGGCAATCATAATCCGACTTGTTTGTTTTGGAATGAATGAATAACACTAGACCTGTTTTTTGCATGAGTGAAAAATAATTAATATTTTAAGATTGACAGTAGGACTGGAAGCTAAAATGAATGGTCAGCAGTAGACACACTTTTACATTACAGTATTAGAATAACAGCAATGATTACTGAATTGGAAATAATGGCACTGTATTCATTTGATCATGACATTTCAGTTCATTTTATAGAGCTATTCTCATTAATTTAAAATATAAAAACTATTATACCATACAGTACAACATTTAGTACCATACATAGTGTATACAAGATATACAATACGGTGGAGCAGTGGCACTGTGGCTAAGGATCTATGCCTGTGGCTAGAAGGTTGCTGGTTCAAATCCCATAGCTGGCAGAGGAATCCTACTTTGTTGGTGTCACACCCTCTGCAGCTGTCCTCCTCTGTCCTGTCCCTAGTTTCTGGTGCTTTGCTGTCCTTCAGGTGTCTCTCTCACTCTCTCTCTGGGGCTATATATTTCCAGGTCTCTCATTCACCTTCGCTCAGCATTGACGTTCGAATGTTGTGAGACCCGCCTAGCACCAGGTCGCCGCTCCGTCCGTGGCCTGAGGGCATAGGTTTCTATACGGCATTTCCTGAACTCTTTGCACTGCTGAGACTGGGCTTACTCCCTGTTCCGCCGCTTTGCATAGGGTCTTTTTCCGCTCTCCAGCCATTCCACGGTTCATCCCTTCCGACATCCGTGACAGTTGGTCTCCTGAGCAAGGTCCTTAACTCCAGCTGCTCCAGGGGTTCCATTTAAATGGCTGACCCTAACAAACCCTGACAAATTCCTAATGCAAGAAATTGTATATGGCTAATAAAGTGATTTTATCTTATCTTATAACACTGAAAAAATTGAGATACATGTTAGCACAGCAGGGATGGATGGGTAACAAATGCTACCCAATATTTTGCAGTATGGATTTTTTTCAAGGTTGGCATGGTGGCTCAGTGGTTGGCATTTCTGCCCTGCAGCACTGGGACCCTCAGTTCAATTCCTGGGGTGCTCTCTGCATGAGGTTAGTAGGCTTTCCCTGTGTTTATGTGGGTTTCCTCCAGGTTCTCCGGTTTCTTCTTACACACCAAAGACATCCTGGTAGGTTAATTGGCTTCTGTTTGAGTGTGTGTGTATGTGTCTGTATGTCTGCCCTGCAATGGACCGGTGTCCTTTCCAGGGTGTCTTGTGCTCTTTGTAGGCCCTGGGTCCCCACAACCCTGAATTAGATGAAAACAGTTGGATGTTTTTCAGTGCCTCTGCATATTTCTGTTACAGTCCCCATCTCACACACATCTTTTCTCCTTACAGGAAGTTATTTCCTACTACTCCCAGCATCGTTTGGATGAGTACACCAGGAGCCACATGGCACTAGACTGGATCTCTAAAGAGCAGGAGACGCCAGGGCTCATCTCTCACGAGCTACAGCTGGCCCTGAAGGAGCTTGGGCAAGCTTGCAAGGCTGGCAGAGAGCTACGCTTCTACAAGGAGAAGAAAGAGATATTGAGTCTTGCCTCAAGCCAGATGTACGGTGAAGAAACCGCAACCACCTGCAATGGAGAGCAAAGTGTGTGTGATGCTCAGGGGACAGAGCCCAACTCCAATAAGCAACCCTAAAGCCTGGAGAAAACAAATCCGATCACTATGTCATTGCAGCACTATGTCTAGACTTCTTACAGCACTTTCAGCTGGCTGAGACGTCTCCTGTGGAGATTAAAAATAATGTGCCATTGTGCTTTATGAACAGGCAGAGATCATTTGTCTGCAGGCTTCACAAACTTTTTCAAGAACTTGGATATAATTCGCAAGCCCATTAGTTGAAAAATATTGGGGGAGGGGTTGGCACTTTCGAACTGTAAATAGGAGAAACAAAGGAGCAACAATCCCTTAGTACTAACTGAGATATACTACATTCTAGTGAGCAATACCTTCATTATCCTACTCCTTGTCCCAGAATACAAACCTTTAGTACTGTTTTAGAGCCTATATACTGTAGAGTTTTAATGAAGGTTTGAAAAGGATGACAGCTAACCAAGTGGACCTTCACCTCTGCAGCTGCCCCCTGGTTAATTCTTCGCTGTACATGCAGGTGTTAACATCCTCATCCTACAAGCAATTTGTTAACCCTTAGACAAGTGGGGTTAAGCCAGAGCTAAAACGTCAGAATAAACATTGCATTTTCTTATTGGGTGTCCCCTTGGAACATCATTAGCCTGACTTCAGACATCCTATTAGTATGATAAATATAGACAGTGTTCTGATTAAGTCCTATGATCTTGAGATAATTCTTCACAAAATATTGTACATAAGAAAATATGAAAGGTTAAAATGAGATAATAGCCTTCAGCTCTTCAGCCTGTTGTTGGTTGCTGCTAGCTAATTGATCTTGGAATCAACTCTCTGTGTAAAAAGTGCCTAGAATTCCTTTATAATACTTTACACTATAGTGTAGTTTCAGCTTGTATCTCCTGGTTCATGTTTCACTGTCGAGTCTAAAGAAGTCCATTGGGTTCACTTTGTCAGTGCTTTTAAGAATTTTGAATACTTGAATCAAGTCCCTTGGAGTCTTCTCTTTCCAAAGACTTAAAAGGTTTAGATACTTTAGCCTCTCAGAGTAAGACATTCCTTTTAGCCTTGAAATTTATCTGGCTATGCTTCTCTGAACTGTTTACAGAAAAAAATATATACTTTTACATGACCAAAATTGTATTGAATAGTCTAACTGAGGTTTTATTTGTTTGTTGTGCTATTTTAACAATTCCTTGATTTAAATGTTGCACTTTTAACTAAATATTCTAACATTCCAACTTTTACTATTTTACCACATTGTCTCAATTTGATGAAAATAATGTTAACGTAATCACTCCATGATGTCTGATTTTGTTGAATTACAAATGAGGTAACACATTTTCAGAATTTCAGAATGTGAATGCTGAAACTAAACGCCTGTGGGTGTAGGAGGCTATCCACTTCTCCCCATCAGTTCTAGCTATGGGCTGAATCAAAGTGTAGGTTGGAGCCAAGATGGTGGCTTTCTATGGGAACCTCCCTAGGAACATTAAGAATATCAACATTTGCAGTCAGAAACATGGACACACTAATTAGTGGTCGCACTATTCAAAGGTACAAAAGGCAACATAACATAAAAATTAAGTAGAAATTAGTGATGCAAAGTTAAAATTTACATAATTTTACTAGATTTTAACAATGAAGTGAGATAAAAGTTGCATGATGTTGAAGGAGACAACCACTCTCCTGCATCAGCATTGTAGTGAAAAATATGGCTTAAGTTCGTATTAAACTGGCATGGAATCGTGTATTTAATTAATATTAAACGGCGCAATATTACTATTAAATTAACATTAAACAAATGACGTAGTTTACAGAATACAACAGAAATAATAACCAAACTTAAAGAAAAATATCATTTTCTTATCATACATTCTACACATTCGTGTCAGAAGAAGAAATTAATTTGAATAAATCTTCTCACATTATTGTTTATCATTGAAAACAGCATTAAATTAATACATTAATTGAAGCCAGTGTGATATTATTATTTAAATGCATATTAATTATATGTTAATGTATTAAAATAAAGCATTACCAAGAATGTTCCCATGATTCAGAACATGTTCTCAATCTTCAAATAGGTTGCTGAGCGGAGAATGGAGACTCATTGCTTTCACTGTTCCAGAGATGATGAACCTGGGAATGTGATTAACATATCAACACAACCACAATAAACTGTGTATGATATTTCAGGAATCCAGTATATATGGCATCATAGACTGCATCAGTAAGTGGTTATCTGCACCCCCATCTGTGTTTTTTTATTTCTCACATTAAATGACTTTTAATTTGATTGCAGTTAAAAAAGTGTAAATGAATACAACAGACATTGTATCACAGATATAAGATACAACAGAGATTGAAAGTTCAAATATTACAGAATAACAAATGCACTCAAGGAAGTGGCAAATGGAAAGCAGGATAGACTAAAAGTAACATGAAACAGGACTCTTGAGGAGGAACATTACAAGAAACATCCATCTATTTTCAAAAAGCTGTTGTTTCCTGGTAATGGTCATGCCAACTCTAAGTCTGTATTAGACCCAAAGCAGAACCAGAAAGTTGTTATGTTATCCCTGTGGTAAATAGCTCATACAATATAATGTTTTTCCATTGTTTTCTTATTTTGAAGTTTGGCACATGAGGATAATCCTGAATTGCTTGATGGGTAGGAGATGGTTGCTGTGGATTATCTGTCTGTACCAGGTGTCTGTGAAAAGCAACGGGCCATTCGCCTGTATCGCATTCAACAGTGGCTTAAGCAAACTCTTCCTGGCAACCACAGCAACCTCATCTCAAGCGTCACAATTCTCACAGGCTTTAATGTTGGATCAGCCAGATCCAGCACAAACGGCCTATTAAAAAAGCATGTGAAATAAACTGAAAACAACTCAGAATCAATTTAATGTATGTAAAAAGCAAAGTAAGGCTTTCTTGGTGAATCCTACTAAGGTTTAAATAGCATACAAGGCCAACCTTTCAAAGAGAACTCAAGCATGAAGTTATCTGAAGATGTCTCTCACAGGGTGTTCCAATTCCCTGCCAGAACATTACAGAGTATGCTGAAGTGAAGTCTACATAGTGAATATTTGTGAGCCTTAACTTAAGCACACTGTGGCCAAAAGCCACATATGCTCTTTTCATAATTACATTATTTTTAACTTCCCTTTGAAGCCAAAAGTAGAAATATATATTTTCATTGGAACAAGCTTCTTTCTTCATTTATATAATTAACTTGTTTTAAACCCAGACAAATTTTACAATGATTATCTGAAACCAAAGCATAGTTTGGCACCACTGTATATATATAACATGAATAAATAGCACCACATATGCTTTTTTTTGTCTTTCTCTAGTATTATGGAGCCAGTGCATGGTATTTTAATTATCTTTTTTTTTATAGTCACAAACTATATCTTTTTTCATAGTTTGTGACTCCTTTCTCCTTCACTTAAATCAAGTTTTGCTGACATATACAACTCACTCCTGCACACCAAAACCTTCAAAAAGTATTTAATGCATCAGTTGCTGGAAAGGGTCACATTTGATAAAATTACCTTTTAACCTTAACCTTATCTACAATCAATTATTAAATGGTTTTAAACAAGAGAAAGCAGGTCTATTTATGTTAGTTAAACATAACTGTGTGCACCTTAGCAATGGAGAGCCCATTGTAGAGGTCCATCTTTTTCTCTAAGAAACAAAAATTGAGACAACAATAGCTTACCATCTGTTTCCAGGAAGCCTTCCATAGAGTGCACAAAGTGGAGTTATAGCACTTGCACTAGGAACTGAAGATTTCAGCATGCTTTAGTAAGTAGTGGTTTGAGGACAGACCTAAATGCCTAGATGGGACTAAAGAAGAGTTCTAGAGCAAAGAAAGTTGGCATGCAAAGGAACCTACAAGAAAATAATCACAAATTGTTCCAGGCTGCCTTTCTCAGAAGGAGGCCACACAAGAAGATTTCTTGAGAAACAGCCAACATTGGAGACATCCTGATTCTCTCACTAATCCTAATGATCAACTTTTCCATTGGGTCTGTTAATCCAATAATGCTTCAACATGCAATCTTAAAAAAAGTCTCAAAACTTTTGCTTGACTTGTTTTCTTTCAAGAACCATAAATTATGGGAAACATTTGAAACAAGAAGACTGTTTAGCTTTAATGTAGTTTGTCCAAAACATCCACGACTCTTTACGTATTGAGCTGCCTCCTGTTTTCAGTTTTAAATACACTTTCCTTTAATTCCAATTTTCTACCATATTTCTCTACAGCCCTTTTTTGAATGGAGACTGACATAAAGACACACTTCATGCCAGAATTTAACATAATGTGCCCCATATTTGAGGCATGAGTCTTAGTTTGTAAAGGGTTTATTGTCATAATGTTACAGTATGATTATTAGCTTGGCCCAAGATGTTGAGCACTGTTTCCTGTATTATTTATTTTGAGAAACAGACTATACTTTCATTACTTTTCCAAGCAACCAAGGCTACTCAGGAAACACTGTGTTTTAGTTGATATGACGGGTGACTCTCTTATTATAAATACAGTACAGTACTCCCTTGGTTTAATGGACTTCAGATTGAATGGACGAAATCTGCTAAAATGGAATTATGGCTGTAAAATCAGAAATATCAGATTTTCCCTGCAGTAATGACAAAAAGCACAAAAAAATAAAACAAAGTTAAATATTACACAAGTATTAAATTCAGGAATATCAAAGGTGCCCTATAGTTGTTGGCCAATTGCTTATGATAGGCATGTGTTTTGTATGCTTTAGTGAATTGTATACAGTACATTAACATCACATGAAATAAAGAGCTTGTATGCTTATGATAAAAGGCACAGGAACAATGTTCATTGACTGTATTGATTGCAGTTGTTAGTCAAAATATATAATATAATATGATATGATATATGTGTATTTTATCATATAATAGTATAACAAAGGAACAAGTAATAGGTTTATTCCATGCTGAAAAAAAGAAAGAAAACACGTTTTGGTCATGGAGCCTTCTTCAGGTGTGTGAGAGACAAGGCAGTAAGCAAAGGTAAAGTAGCAGGAGAACAAAGGTTGGGAGGGAGGAGGAGTGAGAGGCGGGAGCAGAAAGAGAGGCCAATCAAGAGGTGTGAAGTCAGAATAGGTGTAGAGAGGTGTGAAATGAAACCTTCAATTAATGGAGAAAATGTAGTCTGTCGTTAAGAGAAGGGGGAAGGTGTGATACTAGCTGCAGGATAATTTTGGTTTCTGCAGTCTTTCTGATTTATGAGTTCAGAAAAACGTCTTTGAGAACACAGACAGAGAGATAAGAGTGGTCATGGTCGTCACTATAATAGTATAAAGTGAAGTATAGTGACGTATAATAGTATAGTGTGTTTTGGAACGGAAAAAAATGTTATTTATGATTTAAGAACATGTGGCAATAATAGATTCGCCTTCCCCCATTAGTTTATTATACCAAGCGTTTACTATACATGTAATTTTAAAACAATTGTCAGTGCTTTAGCATTTTAACTGGACTCCTATAAAACATTTTTTTCTATAGCTTTTTGTGTACCTATTTCTGAATTGTAGAACCCAGTGCTACATACTAGTACACAAAGTGCTATAATATACAGTAGCACTGTAACAAATCATTTCAATTTGAAATAATATTTTGTAATAATATACTAGTGAGAGTAAATAAGACATACTTTACATGTGTGGAAATAATAATAATTCCTTACACTTATATAGCGCTTTTCTGGACACTCCACTCAAAGCGCTTTACAGGTAATGGGGACTCCCCTCCACCACCACCAATGTGCAGCATCCACCTGGATGATGTGACAGCAGCCATAGCACACCAGTACACTCACAACACATCAGCTATCAGTGGGGAGGAGTGATGAAGCCAATTCATAGATGGGGATTATAAGGAGGCCAAGAATGATAAAGGGCAAATTTTAATTTTTGGCCAGGACATTGGGATTACACCCCTACTCCTTTCGAGAAAAGCCCTGGGATTTTTAACAACCATTGAGAGTCAGGACCTCGGTTTTACATCTTATCAGAAGGACGGAATTTTTTTACATGCCCCAGTATAGTGTCACTGTCAGTACACTGGGGCATTAGGACCCACACAGCCAGCAGTCTGAGCATCCCCTGCTGGCCCCACTAAGACCACGTCCAGCAGCAAACTTAGCTTTTCCAGGAGGTCTCCCTTTCAGGTACTGACCAGGCTCACACATGCTTAGCTCCAGTGGTTTGCCAGTTGTGAGTTGCAGGGGTGTTACTATCATCTAGCATAGTGACATAGACTAGGATTCACAGGTAGGAGTACACAACTAGGGGCCACTAATCAGTTGGACAGGGTCCTCTTGGTACTAAGCAGGGCACAGGGCTGTGCCCACTTCTCCGTGCAGTGCTGATGATTGACTTTACTGCCAGGTGCTGCAGAGCTTGCAATCTATCATCTGACAAAATGATTTGACAGGGACACATGACAGAGGTGTACTGTATGTCTATGTGTCTCATTCTCCTGACTACAGAGACAAGTTTATCCATCCATCCATTTTCTAACCACTTCTTCCAATTCAGGGTTACAGGGGGAGATGGAGCCTCTCAGTAAGCAACGGGCACAAGGGGAGGTACAACACAGACGGGATGGCAGCCTAGCGCAGGACACAAACACATACAGCTGATTTTTCAAGAAGCCAGTTAACCTACCAGTATGTTTTTGAACTATGGGAGGAAACTTGGACACCCAGAAGAAACCCACATGAACATGGGGAGAACATACAAACTCCACACAGACAGCACTCCAGACAGCAAATATAACCACTGCACCACTGGGCTACCACATCATGGGTTCATTTAAAATTTAAAAATATTTAATCGGCATTAACCTTCCTCCACTTACCCTGTAACTCAAATGAGAATGCATGGCCTAATAGCGTTGTGACAGCAGACATGCATTTCTCTTGCCTGTTCATTAGCAGCTCTGAATTAATTTTGAATATGAAGAGTTTTGTTGCATATTTTGTTACATACTGTACGTTATATTTTAAATAATATAACCACTGTTTTATTCAAGCAAAAGTAGCAATTACCTGACTGAACTGCTCTCTTAATTGGGTTTTGCAAACAATTTATCGCTCCAGGGAGTTGCTGTCTGTACAAACTCTACTTTGTATTGTAAGAGGCATAGGAAAAGGAGTTCATGAGCTGCATATCCTGTCTCCACAACGAGAAAGAAATACATACAGTACAATACAACTTCCATTTAGAATCTATTCAGGCAGAACAACATGCATTTTTCCCTAGGTATTTCTGAGATAGAACTTATTGACTTACACATTTATTTACTCTTCTGAATTTTATTTGGGTGAGATAGATCATCACATATATTATTACATAATGGAATTTTAAACTGATGCTATTTCTTGAATCAAATGCAATCTGGCCCTTTCCTCTTCATTCATACCTAAGCAAATGCTATACATAGGCATGAACATTTCAGCTAGGTTTTTTCATGTTTCATTGATGGCAAGGGCTCCAGACATCAAAGTTGTGATGATGAAGGTTTTAAACTGATTTAAACTTACTTAGTTGACTAAGTTGACTTAAACTGAAAACAGCAGGAAAATCTGTTTTATTTTCCATCAGTATTCTGAATACCACAGAAAACCACAGTCAATAAACTAGGGCAATGTAATGACTCTGAAACACATGTAATGAAAAAAAGCCCTGCAAGTAATTACGAATGACTAATAAACATTCATGAATATCTGTTAGAAAGGCTTCTTATTTTATTTCTCTTAATATACAGTATGTATCAAAGCATAGGAACACATTTCACAGTAGTTTATGTCAAAAGACATCGCATCAGAGATGCACATCAATACATTGACGTAACAGTTAAAGAGCATAAAGAGAATTTGTTCTCATCAGGTCAACACAAAAAGAGCATAAAGAGAATTTGTTGTCATCAAGTCAACACAAAGTCACACACCAGTAGGCACACTAAGGTAAGAACATTCTTCAGAGAGACTTTGCCCACATTTTCTGCCTTCCAACTGCCATCTCTTTGACTGACTGAAAATGGATGCAGTCTGTAAACTACACTTTGAAGATGGTAATGACATGAAACAAGTGCTTCACAGCTACCAAGGAAATGTGACAGAAATAAGGCCTGACCATGCGTCCCATCTAAGTCATTCAGTAGTTGGTAGTTAACAGACTGAAGGACTTCATCAAGCCTTTTCTTGAAGAAAGTCAGGGTATCAGTTTCAGGTAACAACATGGCTAAATTGCTTGTTCCATACCCCCACAGCCATTTGGTTAAAGAAGTGCCTTCTGTTCTCACTGCAATACTCACTGACTAGCCCACTAAATATATTTTTTTAAATAAATGGCATTTTATGTTATAAAGCACATTATCATGTAAAACACAATCCTTACGCACAATGGATAATATCAGAATAGCAACACCATTCTTATTTTACAGATCTATGACCTGTTTAACAGACCTGATGTGAGCCTTAAAATTCAGTAATGACTGTAATTTGCTCTTAAACTTTTGTGTCTTAAGATTTTTACATAAAACTACAGTAGGTTTTACAATATTTCACCTGTTCACTCAGTCTGTGACTTGGTAAATCAGCACACTTGCGTCACAGATCTCCTTACCAACATGCCTGGCTCACAAGTAGGGCTTACTGCTGTGCTAGTGGCAGTCATCTCAGTCTATCTCTGAGACACCAGACGTTTTTCGGAATCTTAACATGCTCATTAACTGAAATAAAGGCATGTCAAAGTGAAATGTGTTTATAAGTGCTGGGCAACAATCAGCACACTTTTTCAAAGCAGACCTACAAAACACATTGAAAATATTTTCATGTAAGTCATTCAATAAACTGATCAACAAAATATTATGATGCACTTAATATATACCTACAAAATATAATTTCTATTGCACCTAAACGTAAACGAAGATCTTCAGATGTTTAAATGTTTTGTATAGGATTTTAACGAGTACCGTATCGTCTAAATATCTATATTTACTTTTAATAATGTTATACCACGTTATTCGTTTAAAACTTGCAGTCTGTTGCAAAAACTGATATTCTGTAACCAGAGTCAGTTTTTGCAAAATACAGTTATCTGCTGTATGTTTTATGTTTTCCGGGCAAAAAAATGAAATTACAGCTTTTCTTTTAGAGCCAAAATGGCCTCCATTTTATAACGCTTAAATCCAAAATGTTTGGTGGAAGTTTAGTCCTTTTAGTTTACCGTAGGCCTTGGTATCAATGGGTGGAGATTTGTGGTCATGTGAATGATTTCTGTCTTGTGAGTGCCTGAGAAGAACAAAAACAAAACAAAACAAGGTAGCAAAACACAATTGCGTGGATAGAAACTGGTAGGAGATGTCGAAGTATGTAGTTATTTTGTATGTATTGTTAATTTAAAATATAATGTGTTTTAATTGGTTGGTACGCTAATAGCAGTTTTAATAAATTGTGTAAGTGCTTGCTTTGCAAATGCTCCATAAATACAAAAAATGCCAGTATTTATTCCTTAAGCAAATTAACTTTTTAAATTAACAAAATTGTAAGCATAATGTGTAAATGAAACCGTCGGTGTCCTCGTTGTTTATAATTTTACTTTGAGTTTCGACGTTTCGAAATGACGTGCTGTCAGAAACACATAATAAGGACTTCCGGTGTCTAAGTGTACAGTATGTTGTCAATAAATGAAATTGTCATCTAAAACCAAAGTATGTCATGTTGTTTAAAGTTTTCTCTTCGGGTACGTTCCGGATAACAGGACCAAGATTGCTTTGTGTATTCCTTGTAGCGAGTACTGTATTGGCTGAATACTGTGCTTCGTTAGTCATAATTCAATAGATGTTTTTATAGATGCATGGGTATTGTGCGTTATTAATTTATTATTTGAAACTTCTCTCGATTTAATTTATATGTCTTTGTTTCCAATGACTGTGTAAGCAGCAAATTATTTACAAATTGATTTGAATGATCCACAGTTTAATACGCGTTTTCAAGTATTGTTGTTGATGCATTTGCAGATGCCACAGTTATTCGTGTTTTGTTTTCCAGTAAACTGGGATCGAGTGACCATCTGAAGTATAAGGCCAGACATGTTACACTACTCCTTACAGGGGGGTGTTTCTTCTTCAAGTAAAACGGTTTGAGCAAAATACCAATAAGTAATGGCTGCTTGAGCTTGGCCAAACCTAACACAGTACTGGAAAAGCTTTGCCTTGCTGCAGCTCAATCATAGCAAACACTGCACCTTTTCTAACACGTGAGAATGACTGAACACACTGCAGGGTAAGAATGCATGTGTCCAATGAGACCTGGATGATGAACCAAGATCCTGTCTGTGAAGCTAAGTGAAATCTGAGGAAGCAGATCGACAGCTGTCATGAGCCTACAACTGCAGACATGGCTGAAGCTGTGAGACCAAAGAAATCCAAAGTGAAGCAGAGTGGGAAATCTCAGGTAACAAAGCATTCGAAAGTACCAGCATTGTGCTTTGCATCCTTGTGAAACCCTTTCAATTTGAGGATAGATTTTTATTCCAAGAAAAAAAAAGATTTAAAATGGTTTTATAATCCAAAACCGCATTTAAAATAGAAGATAAAACTGCTTGACTGCAGAATTCTGTCTAAAATTTATTATTAATTTCATAATAAGTGGTAGTGCAGAAAATATATTAGACAGCTCAGAGAAAACAGAAGAGAAGTTGAATGAACAGCAAATATTAGAGGGAGCTGCTGGCTGCTATTAATTGTAACAAGCTGGAGTTGTGTATATATAGGTGTAATCTTTTCTGTTGATATTCTTGTGATTTTTTTTTGCCTGCAGTGATACAGGATGTTTACATATATCCATTCTGTCCTAAACTTTCTATAAATGTTTTAATTTCATAGCCCCCCTTTGCCAGTGCATGTTGATTTGGATGATACAAACCATGTTCATGATGTCATTGATTTTCCCATTGACACACTTGAGCCTTTTGAAATTTCACATATCTACACATGGACTTAAGACTGTAATATCTTCATATATTTAGAAGCACGAGCACCAAAAGAACAGATAAAAAAAGTTAACATGTTTTCAGATTAAAAACAATGTTGTTTTACTTTCACCCTCCATTAGTTAATTTTGTAGAATCTTAAAATGAAAGAATGAATGAATGAGTTACTCTATATTCATTTCAGTCTCTTTATATAGATCCGAAAGCCAAACATATACAAGTCAAAACCTTATTAATTCTTCCTGCTTTGATTGTCAGTCTCTGTGTGGCTCTATGATCCAGGCATTGCAGGTTCTTTGACCCCGAGTCATGAGTCATGAGAGTTTCCCAAGTGGCAGTGCACAATTGACTGAATACCACCCAGGAGACAGTTAGGTTTAGTTGGCCAAGGGTTTTGCAGCTCTTGGTAAACCAGTGACACTTGTGGCTTCTGTAGGTTTGCAGTGCTGTCGGTAAAGAATAGACCTCTCTTTCTCTTTGTGATTCTTTTGGAGGAAAAGCTCTGTAGTGCAGTAATTTATTATGTGTCTTAAAAGATGAATAACTTGAAGATGGGCAGATTGGAGAAGTCTGTCTCTACTTCCTCATTCGCTCTGTGTTGTTCTGGGGCTTGCAGCTGTGAGCCAACACATGAAAAACCATGTGATTCCAAATTGGGTGGCTGTAAAACAAAACACTAATTGAGCAAGAGGCAGTAAAAAAAAAAATCTTATACACAAATACTGGTATGTGTGTTTTCCAGGCATAAAATAATTAGCAATGTTAAGTAAAAACTGATAGGCAAAAATGTCTTCTTGCTGAATTTTATAATCATCTGTGCCTTTTGCACATCTGTGTGAAACTTAAATCTTTTCTTAGAATTATCATGTATTTATTTAATAAAAAATAAAATCTGTTATTCCTTTTCTTCATTTCCTAGGAAAAAAAGCAAAAGCCAAGTGAAGTCTTAAAAAATGTGGGAAAAACTGGCGACCCAGACAGCCAGGAATCCTTTCCTGTTCCTCTGAACAAAGCTTTGCAGCATAGGAACAAAGATGACCTGCAGCCGAGCCATGAGTTCACCGACATCCCTCTGAGCAACGCAGTCGAGGGGCAAGTGAAAGGGGAGGATGATCTTCCATGCACAGTGCCGTCATTATTGAGCCCAGATACCAGAGAAAAAGAGATTGAGAGAAGGGAGGCAGGGATCGGCTGTGAAGGTGCTGTAAGAGCTGACACCAGAGGCCAGGAAAATGCTGATGAGGAAGGACAGGTTGTCCACGATGAGAAGGACCAGAGAGATAAAGATTTCTGCAATGATGACACTCAAAAGCATCAAGTCTTCAGAACATGGACTAAAGACCGTAATTCCAAACGTTTGGACATAGATGCCCAGCCTTGCCAAGCTGGAAGAGGTCAGGAAGCCAGCAGTGCACTAGTTTCCTCCATGTGTCCGGCTTCATTAGAGCCTGAGTTATTGGCCATGGAGGACCAGTGTTCTGGCACCGTGGAGGTTTCACTGAAGCAGAGCTCCATAATCACTACATCAGCTGCCAGAACAGAACAGAGAGCTCCAGCTGTGCTTCCTCTGGGAGAGCAGGAATCCCCTCCTAGTCTGATGCCGGTGGATTTGGTAAACCCCGAGAAGAGCCAGCAGAGGCTTTACCCCGAGTTGCCTCAGCTGTGCCCAGCTGTACAGCCCTTCACCAAGGAGCAGTTGAGGCTGTGGGAGCCTGGCTCCTGGCTGGAGAACGTGGAGCTGCACGCAGCCGAGTTTGAGAGCTTGGCTCAACAGGAGGGCCATGAGCTCCATGAGCTTCTGATGCACTACTGGAGGTGTCGCAAGCAACTCACTCAGGCCCAGACAGAACTGCAGGCTGCCAATTCAGACTACAAGAGCACCCAGAACCGCCTGTGGCATTTCAAGGATGAACAGCTCACACTGCAGGTGAGTACTAGACTGCAGCATGGCTGTCTGTCACACAGGTGGAGTAAAAAAAAGGTCTGACACACACTGTGTCCACTGGGTCCAGTAATGGATTTCAGTGTGATGTCCGTTTATCATTTTTTGGTTTTAACCGTATTTACAGAGATCATTACTAGTACCATATATCATGTAGTAGTGTCTTTTTCTTGCCCCTTGTTTATTTAGGTTTCATATTATAAGAGGTAGCTTACTTCAAGAATTCTGACAGAGTTTTCTCTTTAAAAGTTTGCATTGCATTATTTTACCAAAATGTGAATGTTTTTTTTTCCATAAGTCTTTACCATTGAGTGCTTAGGTCCATAAGTTGTACATTTGTCAACACACAGCACTTAACAGCACTTAATGACTAAAACTAAAATTGTGCCGCAGGAGGTGATAATGAGGTATGCCAACAAAGGTTAAAACTGCATCTTAATTTACAGGAGCCAGAAAATTAACATTCATTTTCAGGGGTGTTATTTGCAGAAGTTTACAGGGACCGCCCTCATCCTCTCCTTTTAAATTCAAGACGTACTACTCTGTGAATTGTGCCGTGCAAATCTTAATGTCAGAAGTCTGTTGCCTGACGAATCCATAGAGCTCTGGAAGATTATAGGCTGCAAGCTATTTCTCTTGGCACTCAGTTTTTCCCAACTCTTTCCACAAAAAGAGAAGTCGTTCTACATGATGGAAGATATCAGTCAAGCCCCAAAGGTTGTTTTTGTTTACAGAAAGGGGGGAGCACCAGCAACAATGTCTTTCTATCTGACAGTAATAAGAACTCATAAACAGTTTATAAATGAGGGGGGGGGGACTTCATCCATCTAGCTCATTTGGCTTTTGATTACCTAACTGATCCAAGGATTAGGCCAGTCATTTCTTGAAGGAAGCCAGTGTATCAGCTTCAAGGACATGGATGGGCCTTGTTCCATACTCCCACAACCCTTTTTGTACAGACTTGCTTCCTGTCCTTGGTTAGCATTAAGATTACAAAGCCATAACAATAACCTTAACTTCTTCATGTACATTGAGTGGTTCAGCTGAAATTTAACAGCAGGCTATGCTCGCATGCAGAAATACATTTTAAAGGTGTGAATAATTGCTTTTATCCAAAATAATACCCCTTTATACAGCTGGGCGTTTTTACAGAAGGAAGCTATCTGAGGAAAGTCCCTTATTCAGTGGTAAAACTGCAGGCAGTTTAGAACTGTGAAATTGCTTCATTTAGGTTATTTGTTTGAACGTCATCTAAAGGTGGCCACAAAATGGGTCATGTAGGCAACATAATTGAGGGTCTTGGCTAGAATATACATTTACAAAAATAGAATAAAGTTTTGGGTCTTAAAAGAGCTTAAGTATGTTGTTAACATTACATGCTTATTTGTTGATTATGTCACAACCAGTTAAATTGTCATAACTTTCTTTTGCATGATCTTTAATAATAATATTGACATTTAGATTGAGTCATTCTACCATCTCTAGTAGGGGTTACTCTAACTTAGTTTTTAGACCACATAATGTGAGGATAATTCACAATCACACTGATGTCAAACATTGGCATGATTCAATATGCTGCTAAATTTCTAATTGGCTAAAATTCAGTAGCCCTTGAGCCAGATGGTTTTCACTGTGGTGTTTTGCAGCTAAATACTGTATTTACAAAGGCAGAAAAAAAATTGCCCAGTCCAAGGATAAATCAACACTTATTTGCTGATGCATACTTTTGTGATATGTCTTCTCAAAGTTGACAACAAAGAACTTTCTTAGTTGGAAGTTATGTAGAAGTTTTAGCCAAAAGTCTTTCAAAATGATTTGGCGTCCATACTGGGTGAGGGTCTGATGAAATGTACCTCATTAAAAAGAGGCCATTTAGGACTAAAATATGCATTATACGTATTCGTTCTGAAGTCATTCGTGTAAAATTTAATACTAACAATTGGAGGTTGTGGATTTTTCGGGCTTGATTTTATTGGCAGAAACTTTTGTTGGAGAGGTTCAATCCCTTTCAGGGTGAGACAAGAAGAGTTTCCTCCAATCTTGAAGTATTAGGGACTTTATTATCCCACATTTTCAGGGTGTAGTTCTTAAAAACCCATTTCAGGAGAGATTTTTTAAGTGATTAAGTGATTAAAGAGAAATAAGAATTTCTAGTACTTTTCCAAATAAATAAATGAGTATATATTTATGAAAAACTGACTGCTGTGGAATAAAAAGATTAAGGAGTTTCTCATTTAATCATTTAAGAATAATACCACAACATATGTCGTATTTCTAGTGATCCTGCAGTTGGTGCATCCTCTCAGTAAAGAGATGCTTAGGATGTAAAACAAAGCCAGCTCTTTATCCCAAGTTGATGTCACTGTTTGAATCCTGACACAAAACATTAACTCCAACATTCACTCTCGCTGGCAGGGTTTGTGTGCGGACCAGACCAAGGTGTGCGGATTTCATCGCTTCCAGCAGGTGGTCTTGAATGAGCCGGTCCTGGGGGAGCTGCGCCGGCTATTTGAGGCCAAGGCTGAGCTCCTCCACCAGACGGTGGCGCTGCACTCCTACACCACAGTGCTGTCACGGCTGCAGGTGGAGTCCTACCTGTACGGCCTGCTGAGCAGCAACCCTAGCACCAGGGCCGTGGCCGTGCAGGAGTGTACTGCAGGTAGGGGGCAAGCTGGATGGTGTGGAATGAGGCAGAATGGGGCAGACAGAGGCTGAATGGGGCTGAATTGGATGGGATGGGGCAGAATAAAGCAGGATCATGTGGAATCGGGTAGAATGAAGCAGGATGGGGCAGAAAGAGGCTGGATGGGGCAGAATGAAGTAGGATGGTGTAAAATGGAGCAGAATGGGGCAGAACGACTGGGTCTGCAGCAGGTAGCCTTTTGATCATGGTCTTATTTCCTTACAAAATATAGTTATACATGGTGATGTCAACACTAGAGTCAAAAAGAACAGAATACTTACAGTACTTAGTGAAAACAAGACTGTACCGATTATACTAGTGGTTATGATTTTCCCAGAATGTACTATTATTTAGAAAACAACAAATCAAAACTATTTCCTGCCTGCACTCATCAGTTGTTCTCCTATCTGGGTTTCCCAGTTAAATAGCCCTGAAGCAAAATCATAAAAAATATGTGAATAGGTAATCTGAAAGAAAAATAGAATACCCGTGACTGCATAAGTATTCAACCCCTTTGCTTTGAAAATCTTAATTGTTTTAGGTGCACTACATGGTCTTACAGAGCAATGCAATTATTTGAGTGGCCTCTGTGTGCAAAAATACTAATTCTCATGATTTCAGAATAAAACCACCTGTCTGTGAGGATTCTTGCTCTAGTTGTGAATTATGAGCAGATTCAACCATGAAGATTAAGGGGCTTTCAAAGCAAATGAGGGATAAAGTCCCTGAAAAGCAGAGATTAGGGGTATATTAATAATACTTAATATTCAGATTTATATTGACAGTTTAAGGTGTGATGCCCAGCTCCAGTTCTCAAGGGCCACTGTCCAGTGGGCATCATAGCTCTCTTTAAATCTCCAGCTTCTTAAGAACAAGGAAAAGCTTCAGTTTGTTAAGCTTCTTAATTGTGCCAATAATGAGTGTATTTAGGTAAGTAAGGGTTCAGGTCAAGGAAAACCAGAATTCTTTTGGTCCTCCAGGACAGGTGCTGTGGTTTAAGGTATAGGTATAGAACTGTGTACATGACTCTTACCCTCTTGAGTGTCTCTGTGTTGTCTGTCCTTGTTAGTTGTTGAAGTTCACTATGTTTTGTAGCCAGTGGGTTTTGTGTAATTTCTATCCTTGTTTCCATCAGATTCCCCTGATCTAGTGGCTCAGCCCTCCTCTTTGCAGCCTCTGAAGGAGAGCATCAGTGTCCTCTTCAGCTTCACTCGGCGGGTCATTGATGATGCTCAGTTTCAAGGAGACATCCACCTCTGGCTGCAGAAACTGGTAGAACACAGCTTTTACCTTTGCTAGAATCCCACATGTTGGTGGAGCCCTATTCTCTGCTCGTACATCAGAACCATAAATTTCAAATAAATGGGAATTTGTATCATATATGTGAAATGTAGTAGTTCAGGTGGGTAGCTGAGTCAGCATGCCTAGGCTGCAAAGGAACAAGTAATAGGTTTATTCCATGCTGAAAAAAGAAGAGAGAAAACACAACGTTTTGGCCGTGGAGCCTTCTTCAGGCACTGAAGAAGGCTCCACGGCCAAAACGTTGTGTTTTCTCTCTTCTTTTTTTCAGCATGGAATAAACCTATTACTTGTTTCTTTGCATATATGTGAAATATTACATGTAATTGTTTAATTTCTCATTATATCTCTATATTTTTACAAAAGACAAATTAATATATATTTTGACAATTGAATGCATGTTACAAGTTATTTTTATTAAGAATGATAAATATGCATTCAATAGTGATATTTTATTAGCAACAGGGTTCCATATTTTCCTAGCAAATAAGATGGGGAAATTAAAGTAGCTATAAATTGATGAGTAAACTTTAGTTTGCTAGAAATCTTTGCAACTGTTTTGTACAGTGCTGTAATTTATTAACTTCAAATATTAACTGTACATAACCCAAAATGAAAACCTAAGCCTGAATCTAAAATTAATTATGATCTCACACCTATTCCAAATGGAAACTCAAGGCAGACTGGGACAAACCCAACCCTTAACTGTGGCAGTCCTCCTGTGCACACAACTCCATAACGACTCCAAGTACGTGCAGAAGGGCTTATTCCAAGCTTTTTTTAAGGCAACAAGGCAATGTTAAAAAACCTCAGCCACCACTAGCACCATGAGGTAATCTCTCCTAGGTTTAAACCTGTTTATTTCGATTTAAATCTCACCCCGTGTACTTCCCTGAGTAGGAAGGCATGCATGGCTGGGGCTCATTAGATTGGGGCAGTAGTGCCAGTGATGCCCAGATTCTTCAAAGCTGCCACACCTATGTACAGTAGGTCCCTTCTGGGATATTTCAGCCAGTGGCCAGTGGGGTTACTGTATCATTCACACTACCACCCCCCCCCCCCCCAAGCGTCTGGGGCTGACATCAGGTCAGTGTGGGGAAGCACAGACAGTCCCTCCTGATATATTGCTCATCTGATTGGGTCATCACTCTTACCCAGGGTGCTCCCAAAAATTTGAATACACAAAGCTTCACAGTCACATCAAAGTAGTAGGTATGGGAGGCTTTATTTCAGGAATTTTTCTAGATTTAAAATAGAAATGTTAAAAAAGCAACTAAAACCATTTGCAACCTTTATACATCAAATTAACCCAGTAATTACACCCGTGTGAGAATACGCATTTATACAGCCAACACCAATAATCTAACAATTGACGCCAAGAGTGGGCATTTACAACAGGTAGATTCCCTTTAGCAGCCTCTAGTGGCAGATGGACTGCTAAACAGGCCGAGCCCTGTTTCCCATGCACTTTGTCTTAATCTAAACACCTACCTGACACATCTACCTGATACAGTTCTGTCCTGAGCCCAAACATCAAATCTAACACTAATATGATGGCACCCCAAAGACTACCTTATCCTAACTCTAAACCCAGATTACATTTAATGTAAGCCTATTCATCTACCTGACTCAAATCCATAGTATTGCCATACAAAAATTAACCCATAGCACTGCCAATGGTAATGTTAATTTATCCCAATATCTGTCCAAAGCCTTAAACCTAACCATAACCCTTGTCCAAAGTAACCATATACTTAACCCAAGACCGCTCATCTAGTTCTACCAATTACTTTCTTCCTAAAAATTACATTCTTAACTTATCCTTAACACAGTGTAACCTTACCATCTTTAAACTAGGAATTATAAGTGCCACCGCTAATGTTATGATCAGTAGCCTAAAACCTAACTATCACCCCTATCTCTAATCAAGATGTCTAAGTTTAAACATAACTGTATTTCATACTGTATGTGGGTAGAGGCTTTTTTAAAATCTGTTACTTCCCAGAGCTAAGGGGTTTTTTTGTGATTCAGGTGGCTGTCCTGCACAAGGTGGGCTCTGCTGGTGACCACCTGTACCTGCTCTGCCACCTCCTGATGTGCCCCGCTGGGGTGGGCAAGTGGGCAGTACCTTTTCTGCAGGTAAGGGCCTCCCTTCTGATCGGGCTCAGCTCAGATCTGCAGCATGTTTTCTCTCCATTTTATATTGCCAAGCAATATTAATCTACTGGTCTTGATAGATGCAAAGTAAGATATAAAGGCAAAAATATTAAAATAAAGGATGAATTGACTCATAAATAGCGAATTTAAGATGTTAACCTGTGATCAGATTTATACACATCAGAAGGATGGAAAAACCCAACAGTATCATTATTGCTTATTTTTTTAAATAAAAAAAACAGTCAGGAGATCTGGGTTTCTTAGTGTTATTAACAGGTTTAATTCTGTGAGAAGGATGAACCATTAGTGATAAAATCTTAATTTCCAAAACGCCACATATAGATTTTCTGTAGTTTAATTCTTTCCATTCTACTGCCTATGATACCACAACTGTGATAATTTAGTCATTAGCCAAATACAGTCTGTACATGGTTATTTTTCTTTATTCTTATTTCAATCAGAAAGTATTTTAAAGACATCACTAAGTGTGTCTTGTATGTAGAAAGATTTAGTTTTCATTTTGTCACATTGGTTTATTACAGTATGTGCATTAATATATTTGTTTTCAATTAAATTTGGCAAGTACACCTTACATTGACTCATTTTTCAAATTGATTTCTTATGCATTTTCTGTTTTTCCAGATAAGAGTGCTGGATAACCCCTCAGGAGTTTACCATTTCATGCAGGCTTTGGCCATCTTGATGTCCCCAGTAAGGTGAGTGTAGTCTGCAGTCCTAGAGGGGACCAGGTGCATTATGATCTTTAGACCAGAGTGAACTGGACTCTAAACTATAAGGAGTATACATATCACAAGAGGCAATGAAAATGCAGTGACATCCTCTTAGGGGAAAACTATCAGGTATGGAAAATAACATAATTTCTCAGTGACAGGTGACGAATGCGACAGAGCATGAATTGTGCTGAATGTCATTTGGGAATGGCGATGACCCAAAGCCCATTCTTTGCTCACAACCCTGCCCTTTAAAAACATGATGTCAAAGAGTCATACCAATCATCTATTCATCTGCAGCATGAACCTGGCTGATAAATTTTGGGGTTAGGAAACATGCCATGGGATGTTAAGTGCTAGAATGTCACTGTGATGGGACAGAGCTGCAGCAGATGCTGTTATTGGCCAATAAATGGGGCGGTGCTGTGGCTCTGTGGCTGGAAGGTTGCCAGTTCGTATCCCGCAGCTGGCAAAGGGATCCTACTCCCTTGGGCCCCTGAGCCGTTAGGCACTGTATAAATGGCTGACCCTGCGCTCTGAAACCAAGCTTCTCTCCCTGTCTCTGTGTCTCATGGAGAGCAAGTTGGGGTATGTGATAAAAGACAATTTCCTAATGCAAGAAATTGTATATGGCCAATAAAGTGATCTTAAATGACAGAACAGTCACATGTGACTAAATCCTTGCCAACATTTATTAACCTATTAATGTTGGGCAACAAGTGGATGAAAGATGTAATTTTCTATGATAAATCAAAACTTAACATACTCCATGTAAATGCCAGGGATAATGATTTGCACAGAACTCTAGTACTGAGCAAGAGTTTTGGTGGAGAGTGTGCAGCATTTGCAAGGTTGTTATAGGTCTTTCATTATGGGACACCTCTCCCACGGGTGCTTACCAGACATCTATATCAATTAGTGCCTTGGGAGCTTCATGCATGAGTCAGGGCACAGGGTGGGCAATCCTGCTACTAGCCATTGGTGAATGTTATTATGGCATATGTCATACCAAGGGTACTGCATAAATAAGCAAAGCTTAATTGCCTCCTCTCAGTTGTAAACTGTCTAGCCTTTTCAGTAGTTTGTTGTTAATTGAACCAAGGATCTCGTCCAGCCATTTCTTGAAAGTAGACAGGGTATCAGTTTCAACAGCAATGTCTGTGTAGTTCATTCCATACTTTACCAAGATGTGCCTATTATTCTCTGAAATTCACTTACCAGTTTGGACTGACTCCTTCTTCTTTCTGCATTGGTAAACTAAACCAAGCCGTGAGTTTAAGTGCGGTATTTAGTCAATAGAATGGCCACTAGATGGCACTGCAGTTTTTTATATTTCCTCTGAAGGCAATTTAGAGGCCATCCCTCTCTCTGGTTCTCCAGCAGAATACTGTTCAATTGATTGCTTCTAGTTACTTCCTTTGTTATTAAAAATAAAAAGTATGCTAATATTAAGTTAATTAAACTAGTGCTAAAATAATATAATTTTCAATCTTTCACAGCAAATCTGGAACATAGGATTATTATAAATTAGATAGAAATACTCTGATTATACAGAAATATTCTGACATTGCATTTAAAAAATACTGTATGGCTGCCCCTTTCCTTATCAGTGTTGTAGAGCTGCCAGCTTGCCATTCACAAGACATTATAACACAAGACACAGTTTTGAGAAATTAGACATGGGAAGCTTCTGCTAGGCTGCGGGTTACCCCCTGGCTGTAGAACGAGGATGTTAGCACCCGCATGCAGAGTGAAGCGGTGCCCGAGAGGTAGCTGCAGAGGTGGCACTGGGGTGAGGAGGGATGCAGAAAGATAAAGGAAGAGAGAGGCTTGCTGTGGTATTAATAACTTTTCAGGAAGTGATATCAAAGAGAATCATGAGTTAGAGTAGCAGAGATGATGAACCAATGTATTTAGTTTATCGTCTGTTATCTTTTCATAATTTCCATTAAAAGCTCTTATTTTGCTGACAGTGTCCTTTGTAACCAGTTTAGCTTGATTTCTCGTGTTTTATGCATGCATTTTTTTTAAATGCAACTTTTAAAACAACAGAACTGTTGCTACTGACCTTGTCAGTCTGTCTTAGAGTTAACTTCAGGTAAAGTGGACATAAGCACTAAAAACATATCATTGCAAAATTTGTAGCACTCCAATTTAACCTTGTTTTGAAACTTTTATGTCAAAGACAGCATATTCAAGCAATATGTATCATCAGAGTTATACATATTGAACTATGTATACAATAAATGATCTTACCTTAGACCTGAAGTGTTTCAGGTGTGTTAAACAGATTAAAAGCATTTGAGGTTAAAGAATATAGATACTCGAATACAGAAACCTAACCCAGCACAGATCAAATCCACTGGCCTTCAGACTTCTGCAGTGCATGAGCTCCAGGGTGTTATCTGTTCTCTGCAGCAATCGTGAGGACTTCCTTTGCCACATGAAGCCCTGTGAGAGGACGGCCAACTCCAGCTGCAAGTCAGGAAAGGAGTCTGGGAACTGGACGCTGGTGGACGAGGGAGGAGAGGAGGTGACGAGCTGGCTCTGTGTTTAATCCCCACCGCAGAGGGAAACTGTGATTTTATAGATCACTAATGATTGTAAAAATATTTTTAATAGAATGAGATCAAGTTTTAAAAATATATGCTACAGAAATTACAAAAAAGTCATTCTTCATCCAAAGCAAGTGGAAATTGCATGTCTACTGGGTAAACCGAACACAATGACTACTTCTGCCATCCTTTTTGTAAAGCCAATTTTTAATTCATTTTCATTTTTTCCTAATCCCATCAAGAAATCAGCCCTGCCCACATTATTGGTACCCCAACCCTCATGGCTTTCTACCAGAGGACCCCTACAGACAACTCACCCACAGACATGAGTCTCAGAGAGCTCCATGTAAATGATATCAAGATCCAGTGGAGCAAAGGGACAGAATATGGAACCTCACCTTGTGTTTAGCTCCAGTCAGACTAGCCAACCAGATTCGTTCCTGCTGCTTTGAGAGATCAAAATTGAGGTTATCATATACTAAGGGTACCACAGTATGTGCATTTTAAGGAATCTGTAAATAAGGAATATCTTTGTTCAGAATAGTGAACAGAGAAACTCTATTTCCTAACGTTAGCCACTTTTGGATACTCTCACATGTGTTGATAGGTACAGTATACATTGTGCTCTGGACAGAGCATATAAAATGTCATAGGGGCAGGTTTTATGCAGTGGTCAAGTAAACTCTGAAGAAAATTTAAATCATTCAATGGTTAGGACTTTGTCTTTATTGGTAGTATTTCTGCCTTCTGCTGAATTTCACCTTAGTGGAGCCAGAAAGTTTTTTGACAGACATTTCTCCTCCCCAGGATGAAGATCCTGAAACTAGCTGGCTACTTCTTGCTGAGGATGATCTAATTGCTCTGTTCTCTCAGTTTCCATTTGATGAGCTTTTCAAGCATTTGTTAGGAATGACCTCAAAAGGTATACAGTCGAGTGCTCTATTTGATATATTTTTTTCTCATGTTTAGTGCCAAATGTATATATAGTATGATACTTTGAGGTTTTTTGCTGAAAATGCCAATCTCATGTACATTTTTAATAATAATAATAATAATAATAATAATAATAATAATAATAATAATAATAATTGCTTACACTTATATAGCGCTTTTCTGAACACTCCACTCAAAGCGCTTTACAGGTAATGGGGACTCCCCTCCATGAGCAAATTGTTGCTCATGTTGCTCTTTCATATAAAAGCAGTACAATTACAATTTGTTTTACATATCACTAAATGTAGAAAATATTATTAATGACATTCTTAATCACAATTTTATTAACTAGATTCTGTAATCCACTTTTTCTTTGTTATTCCAAGAATCATCAGCCTTACAGTGGGTCGCTATAAAGTCACAATAGAAAGCCTTGACAAGGAATAATAATGAGGGAACATTGAACAACAGCTGCACAGTCTGTAATCTAGAAACAATGCATTGAGGACATCTTGGCAGCTTGAAAGATCATCAGAATAGTCTGATAATTACAATCCACATGCTCCTCTGCCCTAACTTGGCTCTTCCTCCTGTTATTGCTGTCTAGATAATTATCAGCCTCAGGCAACAACCAGCCAGAAGATGATGAAAATTTTTGCTTTTGCTTCTTCATTGGTGGAACTGTTGGCTTTTGGTCTGGAAACGTACAACAGAGCTCGTTATAGACAGTTTGTAAAGCGCATTGGATACATGATCAGGTAGGTAGATTACAGGTTCCTTAAATGTATCCTGCAGGAAACTAAACAAAAGTCTCTCCAAAGTTCATCGGGATTTCTATTGTGTCTTAGCACAGTTGTTAGCTTTAGCCAGAAGAGCCACTGTCCTTCATAACATTATGTTCTTGCAGTTGTGGAAGGCTGTAAGCAGCTTTATGTTTCTATACTTGCCTAGATATTTTATTGATTGTTATCCTTCAAATAGTCAATCCCCTATTTAACCATCTTCTTTTCGTCATACATTATTTTTCGTCTTCTCATTCTCTTAAATTTTGTTTATATCACCTAGTATTTTAAAATGCTTAATTGCCAGGGCACTCATCATTCTGCTGCAATCCTTGGACCTAGAGAGAGATGAAGACCACATCTACTCTTCCTCCACAATGTCCACTGGCAAAACCATTCGATTCCCTTCATAGTGTCAGTGCTCACCCACAGCAGATGTTAGGCATCAGATGGAGGACTAGTGCAGATTTCACAGGTTTACAAGCTCCTGATTGGCCACAAGAGTTACTGTTTCATGACAAATGAAATCCTCTATTGTTAAAGCCAAATGTTATTCCTTGTATCAGTAGGTACATTTGCACTTGCATTCTAGAATTGTACCTCTAGGATTCTGATATGATCTGTTCCAGAACTGAATGTGTAAATATGAAAAGGCTTTCTCTATCTCTTCCGGAGGAAGCTTGTGTTCCCTTTTTATCTGAAGATGTCCTTATGTTATACTAAAAACATTGCCATGAAGTATGACAGCACCATCAAGAGATCATAGAAGACTTATTTTGGTGTAAAATTAAGTTACGCTTATTTTGATGATAATACTTCATGTTGAAACTATTTTCTGTTTTTGCTTTAATTCTTCAATTTCAAGAGCCAGAATCAATAATAGGGCGATATGAATGTGCAAATGTCTGTGCTTTCCGCTGGAATTTCTTTTTCAGATGTTCAAGAATGTCTTTTTAGCAGGTTTAAACTAGCAGATTTCCAGTCCGTACTAGAATACAACTTTTTAAAGCAGAAGAGGATGCTTTCTGCAATGTGTTTGGAAAGTGTACATTTGCCTCGTGATCATTCATAATCCTTGTTGACAGCAGTACATGGAAAATTGTCTGGGCCGATTTAAATGATAAAGATCCTGGTATAAATTGATTGACCCGTCTTTCCGACAGGATGACGCTGTGCTATGTGAGTGACCACTGGGCTCAGTATGTCAGTGTGAGTGGGGTTGGCAGGGCCACGATGCAGGAACAGTCTTTTTCCATGGAAAAACTGCAGGTGGAGTTTGACGAGCTCTTCCTGAGAGCTATGCTGCATGTGCTCAAGGCTAAAAGGTGGGTAGGGAATCAAGGGCTGACTCAGTATTGTTCCTTTTAATCTGTCTGTGTCAGGTCTGTCTCCAAACAGGTGCTGAATACATGGAAATATATTATTATTGTAAACATTATTTCAATGCAGTATCTCAAAGCGCTTTACAGTAGGTTTACAAAACAAAAATAAGGATAGCCAGTTACAAAGTAAGTATATATGAGAAACAGTTAGAAGTGCAGTAGAAGTTAGGAAATGGAGCAGACACAGTCGCTAATTCACGACGGACAGCAAACCATTGTGAAACAGAGACTTTATTAAGCCAAATGTCAAGACAGACTTGCTCTAAACTAAATCACCACCAGTGAGTCCCTTTATATACTGTACCAAACTAGCCTAAATTAAACCCATGTGCTCTCAGCCCTTCATTAAGTAAATAATCAGTGGACAACATGTGAACCTGTGTATGACCAATAATGACATCTAGTAGCAGGTCAGCTAAAACTGTCCTTTCTATTCCTGGCTTGTCACAATGGTTTTAAGCAGGAAAGACTTCATAAATATAAATAATAGGAAATGCCATGGAGTCATATGTTGCCTTTGTATGCTACTTCACAAGACATACATTTTTCCAACAAACCCACCTTAAAGGCATCCTAGAGAAATGTTTTTTCCTAAACGCCTAAAGCACTTTTTTATTTTAAGATCCACAAAAAACTCTTAGTCTTAAAAACAAACATTCCATGACCTCAATGACTGTTCTTCTTTATAGTGTTTTAATTGACACACTGTGAAGCTTAACAACATGAAGGAAATATACTGTGTTGTATTTGTCTTCTTTTTTTTCTATGCACTTGTAAGCTTTTGCCAGTTGCTGTCTTTTCCACTTTGCATTTCTTGGGATCTGTTTAAACGTTTCCTGCACATATAAAATAAGCAATTAGTCACAGTTTTCTGGTTGATATAAATGTCTCCTCTAAGTCATTCTTGAAAATGAGGGAAAGGGACATCTGGTTCATGGTTTTGAGTTAATTCTCTAACTCTTTTGTGACAGGCTGGGGATATGGCTGTTCATGTCAGAGATGCCCTATGGAACGCTTTCAAATACCATGCTCTGGAAAATCTTCTACATCATGCAGTGTACAGAAACAGAAGGCACAGACTGGCGAAGTTCCAGTCTTAGTGTCGAAGCCTGTATTCAGAGGCTGAAAGGTGAATATTTTATTGTTTTGTTTTTTTAAGTTCACTCTGAGGGTGTTGAGGCTGTACTGGTGTGTCGCACTTGACTCTGATTGCCTTTTGTGAAATTTAGATCGTTTGGAAAATAATTGGTATGCAAATTACGCTCAAAAGTGACTTCCCTTTATTGGTAATGGTCATGACATTAAGGAGTGGGTGGTGAGTAAATTACAACTGAAATTACTTCTGGAATTACCAATGTTTGTGTTAGGACTTTTCATTGTGGCATCGTTGATCCAGTGAGTGCCTGTTTTTTTTTTCTTCCAAAATTGAAGCAAAAAGTGACTTTGAATATAAATAGGTTTTGTTCTTTTGTATTTTCCTACTTTCATATTGCCTACTAACAACCTATAGACCAAATGACGTAAGACATTACACAGAAAAATTGAGCTAATAACCAACTGCATGTTAATGTGTGGGACAAAGTGCAAAAATAGTTTCGTTTTTTAATACAAAGGTATTGTATTTCAATACCAGTTTTAAACCTATATATAGGGAAAAGTCTGCAAACCAGGTATTTGCTGTATAGTAGAAACTAAATAACAGCATTCTGATCAATTCGGTATTGAGTCCCTGTGGCTTCTATTTTTCTCTGTGCTCTGTCTATTTTTTGAAAAGGCTGTGTTTTTGCAGTAGTTTGATCGTCAGTGAAGAAAATATGGTCTTGTGTCTGAGGTTGGCAGGGCTCTCATTCTTAAAGGTGGTAATATTTCTCCTTTTGCAGACCCAGAACAGCAGGAGAAGTTTGAAAGCTGGCTGTCGGAGATAAACAGCTCTGATGGGATCTGCTTACTCACTACATTTGCACACATGGCCCAGCCCAAACGCACTGATGCAGACCCTGAGTTTGTCCAAACAATAGTGCTGCAAATATATGAGGTATGGAGAAAGTTTGGGGGCTGGTTATTTTCCTGTGTGTCGTCCAATTAATGTGTTAATGATTCATAAGATCTGTATGTAATATTTTAATCACGTACATTAATACTCATGTATGTATGAATAAGACTGATATTACACAACTGAAGTGCTGGCTTAGATTAGATATCAGGATAGGCATGACAGATAAGGAAATCCAGTGTTCATCTTAACTGGATTGCCTAGAAAGAGTAATAAATCAAAGCTAATGCATCATATTACTCAAAGTTTATAACCTCTGAATACACAGATGGGTCTCTAGCTTTGTATTGAGATAACTTTAAGCCACAGGTGCTTTTTTATCTTAATTACTGCTTTTGAGAAAAAGAGAAATCTATACTGATGCAGCATCGATCTTAGACTGCATTTGCAGATTCTGTGTCAGTGCACAGCTGCTTCTCTTTGGGGTGCACATTGTTTTAATTATATAGAATTTAAATGTCATCACTTCTAGTCTTCAGCTGTGGTGTATTCAGATACAGGTTATGTTGGTGATGTTTTCCTTTATTACGTGCCTGAGAGGAAGCCAATTTACGACCAGAACTGTTTGTAGTTTTAGAATGTAGAAAATTACTTGAAAAATTATTTAAACACATTTATGTATCATTTACAATACTGGTTTAGGATGAACTTAGTTTAGCTTTAGATTCAGGTGTTTCTGTGTAGTCCAAGGCCCAGTGTTTATCTCTTGTTGTCAGGTGTCCTACGTTAGTGTGGCTACAAGAGAAACTTTCTCTAAGGTGGGCCGGGAACTGCTTGCTGCCATAGCAACGGCCCATCCAAGCATCATCTCTGTGCTACTGGAGCGGCTCCGGGAAACCATTGACAAAGTGGGAATGGTGGGTCAACCTTTTGCTCTGGAGTATTCAGTAACAGCTTAGCATCGGTTAAGAATTGGTTAAAAACAAGGTGACAAGATAAGAGGAATTGACAGAGTGCAGCTTTGGTTGAGGGACTGCAAATTCGTGTTAAACCCTTTATTCCAACTTTGTCTCTAAAGTAAAGGAAATACATTTTGTAGAAGTGGTATTTACTACAAATATGGCTTTTCTTTAGTTCTCCTCATTACTTTGATTCCTGTAAATTGTAATCCTGCAGTGTTGTACAATACAGTTTGGTCATTAGGCTACTGGTTAGACGTCAGGTTAACTTTAAATTCAAAATTTAAAAAAGTGTGCTTTGTAAGAGTCCACAGGCATATAGACATTTAATTGAATGTATCCTAAAATGGAAGCATTACCTCAGTGTTCGACTGGAATCACAGAAAGCTTTTTCTAGCACCTATGGCTATAAATAACCTGTGCTGGATGGTTTTAATAACCTGGCTTATTTTTGCTGTCAGGTGTCCCTGTATTTGTTCAAGGAGCTGCCTTTGCACCTGTGGAAGCCTGTGGCTGCAGAAATAGGCATGATCCGGGAGTGGCTGCTGGGATACAGTCTACCCGCTGTGGAGAACAAACTGGCCTGCATCATTCTGGAAGGGCTAAACTGGGGCTTCCATGAACAGGTAGGGTTAGGCCTGTGACTGTTTCCAAAGTTGCACTTGTTAGCATGGCAGTGTGCCTGATCAAAATTTAACGGAGCAGGATTTGCACACAACTGTTTATCTTTAACAGGGTTTCTGTTTCTGGTCTTACACATCCTTTTTCCCTAATTAGCATGTAGTAAATTAATATTATTCCTTGGAAATGATTCAGAACTAGAATATATGTATATTTATGGTGCAATTTCAATATGTGTACCATGCGTGCATTTGCAGCATGTTCCATTTAGCAAGTGTGTTTTCTTTTTGGTCTCAATTGATGTTTTTTTCTCCTGTTAGTGAAAAATATGAATGAAATGCAATCCAGTATTGAGTTGTTACTTTCCACCAGCATTTTACAATCAATTAAATTCTGAAATTTTTAAAACATGGCATTAACTTTCTCTCCATCATATTAATTTGTTAGGGTGAGTGCTGTCTGTCTGGCAAGCAGTATTTCTTAGCTTGGTGTGTGGTACTGTAGGAAAGAAAAATAAAATAATACTTTGTAGTGCAGGACTTGAAGTTGTGTAGGTGCAGTGTGCATGCAACAAAGAAAGTAAAGGTCTTTCCTCTGATTGAGTTACATGCAACACTCTCCTTATCTTACAGAGTGACTGCCTTGTGCTTGATCCTTCTGTACACTCTGAAGTAGCTTTGCTGGTTGTGGAAGCTTATCAGAAATATCTCACTGACAAGCCCTACAGCGGGATCATCTCTGAGAGCATCAAGCAGGTTGGCTGATTTAGTCTTTAATTACTTCTGTACTGTTTAAGTAAATATAGTCGGTGTGTATTCATGCATTTGTCCTAGAAACATTGTGTTGATGTCTTTGTGATATGGGATTTATAGACTGATAAACACAAAGAAGAAATTGCTCATATTAACTAAGTTTCTTTTAAAAGAGTTTTTAATGTCTTAAGTGGCAGTTTTCTGATATTTCTTCCGATGGATAATTTTTTTCTGCAATTAACATTCTGCATGTCAGTTGTTTCCAGAGAGCTGAGTGCTTTTTTCATCCCACGTAAAATTTAAGTGCTTTTCGAATATGAATGAAAGAATAAAATGCATAGGAAATCTGGCACAACGGACCAGTACTAAGAAGAGGTGTTAAAGCTCTTCATCGGATTAGGAGTCTGGCACCTTGTCATTGCTTTACTTCTGACAAATAAGTGGTTTTGTCAGGATATAATACAAAAGATGACATTAGGGTTCCCTTTTAACACCACATGGAAGGTCAGCTGTCTGGCATTTGTGCAACGCTGAGGTCTAGATATAGGTTTACTTTTTTAATAAAATAAAAGTGTAGTTTATATTAATTTTTAATTAATATTAAGGACACAAGACCAAGAGGAAAGATAATAATGCAATGTTTTTGGACATTGGAACAGCTGGAATACATTATCCCAACAATTAAACTGCATTGAAATGCAATCCTCCCTTGAAACCTGAAAGCTTAGGCTGAAAATCTATAGAATAGTTGTCCCACAAGCAGTTATGCAAGTTAAAATGAGTATTTGTTTTCAAAAACATAAGTAGTAAAATTGGACAAACAGTATAATTTCACACATAATAGTTTGTTCTTAAAAATGTTTTCTGTCACATAATCGTTGAATACAACATATTGTTATACAGTTCATATTTTCTATATACACTGTTTTATTGTTGTCTCAATGAGACCAAAGGAAGTTTTCCACTGTACAGTATGTGGACAATATAGTAGATTCCTATTGTGATTTCAAGGTGCATGAGCTAGGAATTGATGTAGCACCCTGCACACAAAAACTGACTGAAGAGCTTGTGCTTGTTTAATATTTTTCAAGTTTTATGTTCTATTCAACAAATGAACCAGTGGGTTCTAATCCCAACACTCTACTCTATTTGTGCCTGTAGGTTTCCTATCTAGCCAATGTGGTCCGCATGGGTCATACACCAGAAGCCTCCTTTAATCAGTGGGCATGGGATCTTGTATTACGACTGAAACTGCATGCCAATGACCGCAGGCCCCAGGATGCCTGGTCCCCCCTGTCCTCTACTAGCTTGGACATCCCAGAAGTCACAGAGACTCCCACCATGCACCCTGTCTTCAAAGCAGTGAAAGCTGGAATACCAATTGGATGCTTCCTTGCTATAGTGATGACCACTCTCGGGCACAGGTAATAATGGATGCCATTTCAAGCCATGACACAAATGGCAACTGGATGAGATTACTTCTATTGGGATGATGTGGGTTTCATCTACTCCATTAAAAATGTATTGTGTTAATACATAGCCTCTTGTCAATTAAGATTTTTCCTTCTTTTAATTGTTTTTTTTGTATAGGTTTGTTATACTGTTTTTATGTGATCTGCTCACATCACCATTCTAGATTTTTTTAAATTGAAAATTATGGAGCATGAAAGAAAAATGTTTTTAAAGAGTAAAGTATCTGCAATTATGTATTAAAAAAAATTCTGAGTCCTTTATTTTTTTCTCTTGGAGTGGAATGCATTGAAGTCATTTCAGACATTGTAGGTTATAAATCTTTCTGGCTTTGCAGGCTTGAGCAGTTTTGCAGTGAGGGAGTGAGTTTGCTGAAGATCCTGGTCCAGTCACGCTACCTGCGAGCTGTGGTTCATATCCTTGAAAACCTTCTGCCTTTAGTCTACCCTTGTCAGTATTATCTGCTCAAGAATGAACAGTTAAGGAGCACTTTTTAATACTCTTCTTCCCGTGTTAACTTGTTTCAATATAGACAACAAAGTGTTCAGATATTTGTCTGAGAGCCACTTTCATAAAATGACAGAATTGAAAAGGACACTACTAAGTCAAAATGAAACAAATATTCAGTTATCAATTAAGTACAATGAAATTACTTACATTGTTAACCTGTTTTACTAGCTTTTAAAATTTTCAGTCTGCCCATTAAAGTACAAGGACAAATGAACAGAGGTAAGTTTATTCCTGTGAAAGAATATAAGTCTCTTTTTTTTCTCTTGTGTGCTGAATAGATTTCTGAGCTGCATTCAGCTGTTTCTGCTGTTAGACAGTGGGACTCCACAGGGTGTGACACAGCAAGTCACGCACAAAGTCGCTCAACACCTGACCGGGGTATCCTACGGTGAAAACGTCAAGCTCCTGAACAGCGTCATCCAGGTATGGCATAGAACAAGATATCTCATATTTTTACATCTCAGTTCCATGGATCCTGATAACCTTTTTTTATCAGTGTATTAATATAACACAAAGTATGACCATAGATGCTCAATGCTGTACATGTTTTTAACAAAGCAGTGCTATAACTGTTTTTCTAAATAACATCTATAGGTTAAATAACATAACATTCTGTATATTCTATATTCTGTGTAATGTGTTGAATGGGTCTAATCTGCAAACATTACGAGCCTTAATTTAAAGCATCGGTTACCTCTGTGTTCTAGGATTAAATATACATCAGTCCCACTATATCTAATGCAAACACTCAGAAGAGCAAGTTTTACAGACTTATTTTGTTTTCCTCATGAAGCTTAGCACTGAGTTTCCTCAGTAATGGATTTATTCTACTTTGTCCAGACACATGTGTCGGAGAGCTCCTGTCCTGGCCGGGTAGGTGCAGCCGCTGTGCTGGAGTTCTGGGTGCAAGTTCTGACGGCACAGAGTCTCTGGCACAGGGACAGGACTATCCTGTATCTTCTGGACCACTTGTGTCGAGCTGCTTTTTTACACCAGCAGGAAGAGTGCCTACAGAAGCTGCTCTATCAGCAGCACAAGGTAACTGGGAGAAGCTGGAAAGCTATGCTTTTTTCCTTCCTGGTTTGTCAGGTATGTGTATTTGGAATGGAACACTTATTTTCTTCTTGTAGAATGCGCTGGGTTACCATGGGGACCGGGGGCTGCTGTCATCCTTTGTTGGTTGGATTGTTGCTGGAAATATTACACCGTCCTTCATCGAGGGGAACTCTTTGCCTGGAGAGGTAAGGCCATGTCTCCTTATGAACAATCAGAACAATCATGACTTGTCTTCATGCATCTTTAGAAGATGAGCTCTGTTTCTCACTGTTACTGATATTGATCCGAATGGGTGCTTGTGAGAGTCTGCCATCCTCCCCTCTGTGTTCTCAGGTCTGGTTTGCCTGGGTGGTCCTGAACATGGAATCTATTTTTGAGGAGGATTCTCAGCTACGCCGCTGTGTGGAACAGGAGCTGCTCACCAACCCCTCCCTCCCTCCAGACCAGGCTCTCAAGGTAATTTCTGTGAAAAAAAGGTATTGCGAGAAACATTGTATTTCATGGTGTTTCTCTAGTCACAACCTCTGATCTACTTGTTAGCATATGTAGTTTAAATTTATAAATGTATAGTAAGAAACGTGCTTTTTCTAAATTTGGAAGAAACAAGTCATTATTATACAGAGGTTTTATATGTGGTAGTAAAGAAAGGTTAGTTATAGCTTCTAATTAGAATTCCCAAGGAACATGCAAGGTTTCTGGGCAGCGAATTGACCTGCTTTGCTACCAGCCCACCCCCAACCGTGCGCAGTGTATCCCTGACTGCTTGTCTGTGTGGATCTACAGAAAGCACAGGCGCGCCTCAAGCTGCATGTAGTGCCATCCATACAGAGGCTGATGGTGTATCGCTGGGCACACCAGGCCCTCACCACCCCTGCAGACCACCCTCTCCTTCCTCTCATCTGGCAGAAATTCTTCCTGCTCTATCTGCGCCAGCCTGGGCCGGAGTTTGGGTAAATGTCTTCTCTCTGGACCTTCATTTCTGTATGTCTTTTTTTTATTTCTTCCTTCTTTTTCTTCTTCTTCTCTTATTTCATCAATTTCCCTACGGGATTAATTAAGTATTATCTAGCTATCTATTATGCATCTTAGGTATTCTATTTGTCATTTGGAACCTAATCTAATGAAAAATGTTCATTTCAGTTCTTATTAACCCTGAATCAATGCTGTGAAAATGAAGCAGTATCTTTTCTTCCATTCAAGAGTTTGCTTCAAAAATAATTTGTGTTACCCGGGTGTTGTATGCCTTTAAAGACCTGCGACACTGCATGTTATCTTCAGTATGTGTGTTGGTTCCAGGTTGGAGGCTAAGGGCTGCATCGGGCGGCGCTACTTTCACAGCCCGGCACACTCCAGCCTGCTGAAGGAGCTGCGACAGCGGCTGGTGGGAGTGGCTGACTTCCACCACGCAGCCAGCAAAGCCCTGAAGGTGCCCAGGACCTCTGAGCCCAGCGAGGCTGAAGCCAATGCTGCGACCCCCACTACTGAGTACATGACCTCCCCAGAACTGCACACAGAACTGGTCAGGTACTTGCACACTTTCCGCTGGTGGGAGGGTTAATTCTCCGCCTGATAGCTTTATTGTTCCTATGTGATTTATTAGATTCTCTTTGCATACATAAAGTAACTTTGTTTGTGATTTTATTAGATTTCAGATTTTGTTATATTATGCCAAATAATATACGCATTTCTATAGCAAGTTTTTTTTTAATACGTTCAAAGGGAAATAACTTATATAATTATAATAACTATGGAAGTTTCTTCTGAATGGGCGGCATGCTTACGCAGTGTTTAGCATTGCTGGATTTTGCATTTTCTCCCTGTGTTTGTGTGGGTTTACTCTGGTTAACTCCGGCAGTCCAAAGACACACTGGTTGGCTACTGGAAAAATTGCACCTGTTGTGAGCGTGTGTGTGTTTGTGTCTATGTGTGCCGTGTGATGGACTGGGGTCCCCTACAGTGTGTTACTTTGCACCCAGTTCTTGCCAGGGTAGGCTCATGCTCCCCCTGCGACCCTGTTCTTGATTAAATGGTTAGAAAATGGATGGATGTTTTTATATAATTGAGGTCTGTTACATATCCACACACCATCCTCAGTGTGTGGAAACATACAAAGAATTGAGATGGAAAACATTGTAATCTTGAATTACTTAAATGAACATTATTTGTATAATTAAGTATATCTTTTACTGTTGAGAGAGTAAAATATTTTAATTATTTTTAATGACTTTAATCTTAATTTCATTTTAGACTTCTCAAGTCTGAACTTCGAACATTCTATCAAGTCTAGACTTCTAATGGGATTTGTATATTACCTGCAGGCTGGTCAGTGTTTTTGCTGTTTGGCTGGATGATGAAAATCTGCAGAAAAAAGAAATTTATTTTCCTTCATTGCCAAAGCAGTATGATGCACACCGGCTGGCCAAAATCATGCAAAATCAGCAGGTTGGTAAATACATTAAAACACTTCCTGAGTGTATTAACTGGAGATAGGCAGAATGCTAGTTAGCGCTACTGCCTCACAGTTCTTGGGCAGTTCTTTTGCGTGGAGTTTGCATGTTCTCCTAGGTTTTGCATGGCTTTTCAGTGGGTGCTCTGGTTTCCTGCCTAGGTTAACTGGTGTCTGTGCCCAGTTGCATGCTGGGATGAAGAGAATCTCCTGAGTCACACACAAGGCAGGCCCTTGTTCTTCCAGCTGTTGTTCATCTCACATCGTCTCACGCTCACGAAATCTAAAATAACTCACCTACTGTGTGAACAAAACTCTTAAAAGTAGACTTCAGTGAATGAAATTTGTAAATAAAGCATTTTTAAAGTAATTTTTAAGTGAGGATAAAATATTAGTTATGACGTAACGTCAGATGGCATTTTAAAGGTTCACTGAGGGTTAAAGATAGCTGCTAAGTTCTGGTGAATCTATGGCCACATGAACCATGCGATTTCCACACTGTTCACAATCTACCACTAACAAGTTTCTGTAACATTTTCAATTCAATTAAAATATTGCCAAATATTTATTGTAAAAATTACTTTTTGTAACACTATATTAACACTTGCCTGAATACATATGTGTATTAGTTTTAATTTGTGAGTTCAGCTTCCTTGCTGGGAACCTTAACAAACTTACTGTATATGCTCTGTGTAATGCATCAGCAATATAATTCAAGAACTTCTTGTCTATATTGTAGAAACCTGAGCCTCAAGCTATAGTTGCACTACAATAGCAGTCTTCCTGTTAAGTATTCAGACAAAACTTTAACTTAATGCATTTCGTTCAAAATTTAATCTTTAACTATTTTTTTCTTCTTTTTTGACCTTTCAGTGGTATACAGAAAGAACCTCATGAAAACTTTTTTTTCCACTTGCTGCAGTAGTTGAAGTTTACAAAGCAAAATAACATTTCACAGGTTGTAAGAATTTAAAGAGAGCCCATCAGGCTTTAATTAATTTCCATCTCAGCCAAGATTAAATTCAATATACTGTATAATATATTCAATATATAGTATTTAATTTGCTGCAAACATTCCATTTTTTTCAGGACATGTGGATAGAGTTTGTTGATATTGAACGAGTCCAGCATGAGTTGAAGGAAGTTCTGAGTCTCTGGGTTAAAATTCGAACTGAGCCATTGTTTCAACATAACCACGTCATATCCATCTTCACTGATTTTATTAACCCTCTGGCAGGTAAGTTAATTCCGAAGGGATTTACTCTTTTTTCAGATTCCTCTTGTGCTTTTCTCAATGCAAGCACAAAAAATCCACTTTCTCATTGATGCTTTTGAGATTTTTTTATCTTGTATGGTTTAAAAATGATTGATTATAAATCGATTTAAGTGTGATTTATAACATATTGTATATATGGGTTTCCTCTCACAGTCCATAGACTGTGTTTGTGTCTGTCTGCCCTGCAATGGACTGGCGTCCAGTCCAGGGTGTACCCTGCCTTGTGCTCGTTGCCTGCTGGGTAGACTCTGGCTCCTCTGTGATAAATTCGATGAAGCCATTACAAAATTGATATCTCTAATATCTGAGATAATGTCATCTTACTATGACTCACACTTAAAGGATGTAGATACCGTGATAGGAAAAATATATGAAAAAATATTTGAATAACATTTTACAATAAGGGGCTGTTCAGGAAGTTAATGTGATCTCCATCTGAACTCCATTATTACTTGATATATAATCACATTATTACTAATTATTAAGTGTTCTGTATTGTAAAAGGCAAATAAGTACATTAAGAATACTTATTATAGGGAATGGTGATCAGGAAGAATAGTAAGCTAAATTGTGTAATTCCCCCCTTGGGGGATGAGTAAAATATTTTTGATTGAATTGTATAATGTGATTTTTGTCTGAAGCAAGAGACCGTATTCTGAATAACCTAAAGAAACACGATGCTCCGCAACCCCCCTCATCTTTGTCACGAATGAGAGCTCCAGTCCCTGATATTTCACCTGGAAGCTTGTCTGATGAAGAAACTGCAGCCACGCTTATCCATGAGAACCTCAGCAAACTGCAACACCAGGCCAAGTAAGTCAGAAAAGCTTTGAAATAATATAGATTAGTTTGCTGGCTGATAAACATGTACATTTTTCTTGCATTCCTGTGTGGAAGTGATTTTAATTAGTGTGAAAATAAGATTAAAAGTGCAAGTACACTGAGAGAAATTTAGAATGGTCACTGTGTTCATTTTTATTTATTTCTAAGTGATGTGTAAATACTATAGGGACGAAAACTGAAAACTTTTCTTGGTACTCTGTTTGTTAGAGATTTTAGTGGGGTTTTTTTTTCAACAATGATTGCTTGACAAGAAATTGTGCACGTTATGCAAAAATAAGATGATGGAAAATCATGCTGCTAGACGTCCGGGAAAGAGCTTAGCGTCTGGTTAAGAAAGTAAACCCAAAGGAGGCGCTACCCCTTATACAAGTACCATAGCAGTAAAAATCAAAATAAACATTTTAAATATAAAAGCATTCTTGTTCTCAATATGGGTGAATATATTGTAATTCACGAAGAATGTGATTTTCAAAGCTGCCCGGTGTTGCTGATTTAGCTCTGAGGGTGTGGTGCGCTCTGTTGGCAGGCTGGCAACTCTGCGGGAGCTGCAGCAGGTGGCACTGGACAACGATCTGCTGGACACTCTCCCCCAGCTCTACATCAACCGAGAGGAGCAGCTGTCCATGCAGCTGGAGTGTCGGGGCAGCGGGGGGAGGCCCTGTCAGGGCCCAGCGCACATCACCGTCATGGTCAGCAAGGCTTTTGACCTGTGTCTTTCTCCGCTGCTCATACCTGAAATTACCAGGGAAAACTGATTTCGTAAGAGTGTTCTGTGCACTCATGTGATAAACGTGAGATAACGTGAAGTTTGCTGCACTTAAGATAGCTTGCACTGTACTGTCAGAATATACCTTTTTAAATTCAGTTAATAACAGTATGTATGGTATGTATGGTATAGAGCATTATGGTGGCACAGTGATTAGCATTGCTGCTGCTCAGCACTGGGGCCCTTCATTTCTGGACCTGGGGTGTTGTGTGCATGGATTTATGGCACGTTCTCCCCACGTTCATGCGAGTTCCTCCGGGTGCTCTGGTTTCCTCCCACAGTCCAGGCCTACAAGTAGGTTACCTGGCTTCTGGAAAAATTGGCCCTAGTGTGAGAGTGTGCATGTCTGCCCAGCCTTCCATCTAGGGTGTATCCTGCCTTGCACCTGTTGCTTTCCAGGATAGGCTGTAGCTCCTCCGTGATCCAGCATTGGATGAAGTAATTAGAATATGGATGGATGTGCAGTACATGTCAGTATTATTACAAAACATTAGGCTTAGATATACATGTTGGATAAGTTGTTTGTGGGTCAAAGCAACCCAACTGTGTCTTCTCTAACCGTTTTTGTAACAATGTAATGTTTTATTGTTTTTGTATGTGTCCATTCGTTTATTTTTATTTTATTTGCATTTTTGTTGCAGTTTGAAGGAATTCACAAGCTCGAGCCTATCCAAAACCAGATCCAGTCTCTGAAGAGAGACCTTAAGCAGCTCCAGACAGATGCCATGAAACCCCCTCCACAGAGCGTAGCTGAAGCTGCTGTGCACATGGAGAATTTCATCACGTGAGTATAAGTAATAATGATAAACGATAGACAGCAGAAGCCAGTTCAGGGCAATGTCAACAGTCCTTTCACTGTGTTTCACTGTGTTGTGCAGGCTGATTGCAGAAGGGTCATTTTCCAGAAAAGAATCAGGAAGAATCAGGAAATAGTCTGTAGGGCTATTTCTTGGGTGTTTCAGAGCCCCTGTTTCCACCTTTCAGAGTAGCTTTTGTGTTACATTGACCATGTCTGTCCTGACTGACAAACTTGCAAGCAAATGAAATGGAACTTATATGAAACATTGGCTTTTGAAGTTACACTGGTGATGGATGAAATAATGTCTTTCCTTTTTCAAATTTAAATTCATCTTTTGTTTTTTGGTATTCTCAACTGATTTGGAATAGCCTGTTTGATGTTTGTTGCGTCTCGGTTCATGGTCATGAACCCATGGCTGTGAGGAAGAGGAGAATGAGGAAGAATAGACTCCTCCCACCCATTCACCTTCAAGTTACTCATGCAGGAGGTTCACCATCAACACCCTGGAGGCTGCAGTGGCCAGTGTGTCACCGAGACACCTGGCTGACTAATCCCACCCTCTCTCAGCGGAGCTCCAGTCCGTTGTGCACAGTCACTTAGGAAAGCAGTCACAGTCAGCGGGTGGCATTAACAAGGCTTGAACCTGCGACTCCTAGATCATAGATCATGGAGCTCAGTCCTCACTCATGCAAGCGTCTGTCTCATCTGAGCCACCTGGTAACTGTTTTGTGTTCGGCTTCTTTAATCATGAATATACTGTATAAGCTCGGTCTGAAATTGGCTTTATTCATTGATAAAAGCAAGTCTCTATGATAAGATTTTTTAAATTCAACTTCCAATCCCAGTTTGGTACAACAGGAATATATTGTGGTAGGTTTATTTCACTGAATAAAATACTAAATCTGTCCTATCGGACAGCGCAATACCTTAATATGTTCTTTTCGTTGTTATCTTTTTTAACTAGGGCCCTTGTTAATACCTTTAAGATGCATCCTACTCCCATTGTGCAGAAAGTGGGGATTGCAGTCTTTTACAAAGTGGTGTCATTTGTGTGTGAAGACACCCAGCGCCACCCTCCTACCAGGCAGTTCTTCTCCTCTTGCATTGAAATTCTGGGGCAGGTAACGCCCTGTTTCCTTTTTTTTCCCTGTGTCCTACAAATAGCATCATATTACATTATTTAAAAATCTTCTTTCATAAGTTCTTAAATCCACCTTATACAGACATCATAAGGGCTTTAAGCCAAAGTGTTTTTCTTTATGTATACCAACCACATACACAGTGATCCCACTTCATTTTTGATAGTATGGTAAATTTAACAATAAAAAACCTACATGTTAATCATAAAGTTACTGTCCCTCAAATTTATCTATAAGCAATCCAATCGTTTATGGAAAACAAGGTACTGATGCTGTGCTCTGCTTTCCCTTCTTGTCAGGTCTTTATCCGGGACACACCAAAGGAGTGCAAGAAAATGCTGAAGACCATCCTTCAGAACCGGCAGCTCTGCAACCTGCTCTCCCCCTACTTCACCCCCAACGCCTCGCCCGCAGAGCTGGTCTCCCTCTACGAAGAGGTGGTGGGAGCTCTGCATGTTGACAGTGGGGACGTCGTCTTCATGCTACTCACAAAGGTTCCCACCTCTGCTAATGTTCTTTTAAATCTGAAACCGGCTAGCTTCCATCTCTAAATGGTGTTTTGGGTATCCATTTGCTCTTATGTCAAAACCCCTGATGTTTATTTTTTATATTAAGCAAAAATAGACTTTTCTAGATCAGAATGTTTTTAACTTTCGTGGACAGTTTTCTCTAGTTAATTTACATTATTCCCTTTGAATAGCTGTTGTCAGGTCTTATACTGCTTTGGTTTTCTTTAATATGGATTGTCTGTGTGAATTGTTGTCTTGGTGGTTGGTGGTACCTTGGTGAAAAAGTCATTCACTTTTCTGACTGTAGAATTAAACATGGAAGTACATGTGCATTTCTCTGTTGACCTGGGCTGTTTCTGTTATTTCCCTTCTCCCAGTTTGACCTAATGCACTGGCTGTCCTCCAGTCAGCCGCTCTTCCCTGAGAGAAGCAGGCTGGTGGAGCTGATACACATGGCCCTGACAGCCTGTGGCCTGGATCCTGAGCCAGAGATCCTCATGCCTTTTAACCTGTTCTGTAAACACTGGACCCAGTTACTGAGCTACCAATTCCCCGATCACTATAGTGACTTTCTCCGGCTCCTTATGCAGAGTAAGTAACAGCTGTGCTATTGTATCTTAAAAAGTTAAGAAAGCAAAACTCTTATCAGATTTTAGAATAGAATTACTTTGTTTTTATAGTGGACAGGAAATAATTGCCAGCTTTTTTATCATGGCTGTCTATAGGAAGAGTTAGGTTGCTATTATCCCAAATTGCCATTAGTCCTATTAATAATTACATACACTGAAACAAAATCTAGAAGCTTTGATTTTGCTTATTGGAAAAAAAAACTGTCAATCAGAAGTGCCATGTAAAAATACCAGAAGTGGGCCATATCTTAAATAAACCAGTTTTAAATAAAGGTTACACCATAAAAAGTCTCATTTTTCTCTTCATGGCACATTAGTGATGCCTGTCTACATACTGTACCTGTGTACATAGAACAGAGCATGCTGTGTCACTCACAGGTTCAGCAGACCAGCTCATTAGTCCTGAATGCTGGAAGTCTTCTCTGCGGGTGCTGGGTTGTTCTTCTGCACTCAAAAAGGAATCCATTAAAAACCCTCCTTCTGCTTCTAGAGCCATCACTATCTCCCTGTCGCCTCAACAAGTGAGTTTCTGACTTGATCACCTTACTACCCTAAAACTACATGATTGTCTTCTCGTCACTTTGAATTATTTTAACTTTTATTTTAAGTTAAAAGAAAGTCTAAATAAATTACCTATTGAACTCAGTAAGACATAAACCATATTTTAAAGTGGTTTGCTATGATTGTGTTATATTAGTACATTTAAACAGATCTGAATTAATGTATGTGCCTTTCAGGTTCAGGAGACCATAGAATGGCTGTCAGGTTTCTTCCTGAAACTCCGTCTCTCAAAAGCTGATTTCCGCAGTTTTGGGCTGTTTTCTAAGTGGGGTCCTTACTTGGAGGAAGTGAAGATATTTTGGAGATACCTGGTGAACAATATCATTACCTTGGAATTTGCTGGTTTAGCCAAAGAGCCAGTGGGCAGCAACGTGGTACTTAACGGTAAAAAGCCCATTTAAAAAATCTTTGCAACTAGACTCTCTTGAATTTTGTTCTGTTTTTAAAACCTACGAAAAATTCAAAACCTCAGTTTGTCCTATCTGATTTCATTAATAAAGTGGTAAATGATCTAAGAATCTTATTCAACCATTTCTTGAAAGAAGCCAAGGTGTCAGCTGGATAGCTTGTTCTGCACTCCCACCTTTCTTTGTGTAAAAAAGCAAAAGGCAGCTCTGTTTTGAATCCACTTCAGTATAATTCCATTTTAAAATGCTTCAGAGTAAATTGGAAAGAATGGAATGATACGTGGTATTTTTCACAGTAACTCCATCCAAATAGAACAGTTGTTAATTGAAACACTTAAAAATTAAACATACTGCCTGTGTTAATGTAAAAGTGTATTATTAAAGCAGTGTTCTGTCTTGATTCAGAGCTTGGTTTCTCCTTTTTAGCCCTGCTGTCTTTGCACTCAAAGATCATTGGCCTTTTCAAGCCATGGATCCTGGTGCTGGATACAGATGATCCGAGGTATTTACAGATGGCAAGGCAGTGTTTGTTTTTCCTGTGTATCAGATTGTTCGCTGTCACATTGATCTTTCTCCCGCCCCAGTAACCCTCGCTGCTTTCCGTGGCTGGAAACTGACACCCCTGCTGCTGCCAGTCTGGTGGCCATGTATTCCCATTTCACAGAACGCCTGCATGAGAGGTTCAAAGGTATGCGTGCATTCTGCCGTCTGCCCTGCTCAGACCGCAGCAGATTTCAGAAGAGTGTTTCTTTGATTTTCAGTGGACAAGAAATAATTGCCACCTTTTTTTTACCATAACTGTCTACAGGAATATTTAGGTTTCTGCTAACATAGATAATTTCTTACAAATGTTTATCTTACCCATTGTGACCAAGATGTTTTTATGTGATTATTATTTGAACATGTACATCTAAGAAAATGCAAGTTACCAGGAGTAAAAGACAAAATAAAATCAAATGTTTTGTAATCGGATTTTAGTAAGACTGTAAATGTATTTCTGGGACTTGCGTTGTCTTCAGTCACCAGCTTATATTGGCTATAGGGTGTAGTAGTAGTAATAGAGATCTTCACAAAACAGAATGTTCCTGCTGAATTAACCTGCTGATTTACCTGTTCGAACTACTACACTTCTACACATTTGTGCTATTCTGTTGTTTTCTAGCACCAATGTTTAAATTATACGCTCTCTGGGAATCAGTGTCTGATTGTGTCTACTGTCACACAGATATGTTGCTGCCTGGCCAGAGAGATGCTCTCAGGATACATCTGATGCACTACTGTGATACATGCACCGCTCCCAAAATGCCAGAGTACATCCTGTACACATACCACACAGAATATAGCCGGTTGCCTTGGAAGGACCTGCACCCAGACCAAACTCTCATGAACCAGTTTTTTAATGTAAGACACCCATTTACTGAAGCTGATTTCCTTCCTACTACAGCCCAGGCTTATAAATCAATCAAATATTGGCATGATATTATAATTACAAATTGTGACCCACTGTCCCATACCAGGCTCATCAGGGTTAATTCTCAAGATTAAGTATGTGATTCAGGCAAATTTCTTCTTGTGAAGTTCCCCCACTTAAAACCTTCATGCTAAAAATTTTTGCTGTGACTCATTCAGTACTTTCTCTTACAGCATTTTTATAAGCGCCATTAGTATTTTTTCTCATAAAGTATGATTTTAGAAGGTCAGGTCAAAGATATTGTGGTAATTATCCACAGGTCTTAACTTTCAAGTGACCATATTACTGTTTGTTACAGGTTTCAAGCTTCATGCTTTTTTCAAACCTTTGCAAACTGTGAGCAAACACATTGAGGCAAGAGATTTAAAAAGGTTCACATTTGAATTGGTTTGAATTTCAGCAATAAATGCATATAAAAATGCATTCTCTTGACCATGTTTTTATACATTCAGAACAGGTGTAACTCTAAAAATAAGATTTTGTGTGATGTTGAATCCATATGAACTGATCGTATCTTTAGTTTTCAAAGTAGATATTGCCATTCATGTTTGTTAAAGCCCATTGGGATGATCTGTTTGCAGGTAGAGAGAGGGAGTCCAAAGAGCTGTTTCCTGTTCCTGGGAGGTGTGCTGTGTGAGGTGAACTGGGTGAGTGTCCTGAGCAGTGCCTTGACTTCCCAGCCCAACCCAGACACCCAGATCATGGTCGTCTGTCTGCTCTACATGATGATCTTCCTAGCCAAGGAGGACCAACTTCTCAGCAAGCCTGTGAGTACAACCATTCCTGCCTTTTGCTTTTTTTACAGAAGCTCTGTTGTGAAATCATCCCCTTAGGGAAAGCATTATTTGTTGGTCAGTGTTCTTCAATCTTACAGATGTTTATGTGTTCTGTACGGGTATATATTATGTTCTCTGCTGTTTCTTTATCTGTTTATCTCAATTCCATTCAACAACTGAATGCTCACCTTGTGCTTTTGTATAACTGGTTTGTATCCAGATCATACCATGCTCATGAGTACAGTGCTTTTTGATTGATCAGTAAGCAAGTGGTTGACAAGTAAGATAATGATATAACAACAGAGACTAATTTTACCATTGCACTTTAATAAAATAGTTTATTACCTACAAGCTTAATGCAAACCATTTATCCATTTTGCTCATCTAATTGCTAGTCGGTTAATAATGCGTGACTCCTACCAAGCTGTTTTAGTATTTGAGCAAAATTTTCAACAGTGTGGTTAAGGAGTTTGTTTCATGCTGCATTAAATGTTGGTTTTCACACATAGAAGGTTGGTGCTTGACCAAGAGCATTGAGGACAACATTTGTGCAGTAGAATTGCTGTGTATTAATATAATTCTCGTCTGGATTTACATTCCTCTCATGTCATCGTTGTTTTTTTTATCCCTACAGGACTCTCCACTTCTGAGTCTGCTTGGACAGTCCACTTCTCTCCCTTGGCACCTTGTGGACTCTTCCTCCTATCGCAATGTGATGGGCTATGTGAACACCCATTACCCCTCAGCTCTCATCCTGAAGAGGGACACCTCCTCAGAACTTGTGGTCAAACTTCTGAAGATGACTGCTGGCTTTGAATCCACCTTTGAAGGAACACTGCACAGTGTGAGTACCAGCTTAGTGAGTGCATGAGTAACCACATCACTGGTTTGAAAAACTTATACTCAGACTATTTCCTATGTTGCATTAATCTTGCATGATAGGACATGATGCTGAAGTGTCAGGCCTTCATCCACATGGTTGTTCAGTTCCTGACTACCTTGGACCAGAATGGGAACATCAGCCTCTCAGAACTGAAAAGGGAGATGGAGAGTCTGCTAGAGGACATTGTGGTCTTCAACCCTCCAGGTGACAAATCCTACTAGGAAAATGCTTTTGGTTCTCATTAATATCTAAATGAGATATAACTTGTTAACATAGATGACTATTTGTCTCCTGCAAAACAGCTCTCTGATGGATTTAAAAGTTTTGGAAATTATCCTTGAGGCGTTTGGCATGATACAGTTGTTTTATTGCAGGCTATAGGTGGGATTCTGGGTCTACAGACCAGTGTCTTCTCAAAAGGAAGATTTCTCTATTTTCCTGTATTCTCCTAAGTGCCAAAAAAGGCATAAAAACTAGTCATACAGTATCTGGTGTAGCAAACACCAGGTATAACTTTTAGATTTTAAAGAAGATATTGCTAACAACTGATATTTTGCATAGCTAGTAACCATAACAGTGCAGTTAACAAGTATCTCATTATTATGTTTTACAGATTCTTGTTTGAGGTCTGCCTGTATATATATATATTCTCAAACATGTCTCCTTGGTACACACAGTCGCTATTACATTCATTTGATTGTTAGAAAAGCACGATCAAAGCAATCTGGTTATAGAGTGATGGGCTCCAAGACTGAACTGACTGAAGTGATCTCTGCCCCACAGAGACTGACCTGCGCCAGCGACACATGGCTACATGCAGCCTGTTTGCAGAGGTGCTGAAGGTGCTGAACAGTGCAGGTGTGTCCACTGCTGAGGCCCTTGGAGGGATGCTGCACAGCTGGGTGGAGCGCAGGGCCCGGGCCCCCCTGGTCCTGCCCCTTCTCACCGCTGCTTGCTGCAGCCTAGCTTCTGTCCGCCATATGGCTCGCACCACTGAAGCCTGCATCCTCGCCTACTTCACCGATGGTAAGGGGGGAACTGGGCTCAGAGGGACACCAGGACTGGGGCATTTCTTCTGATGCAATATGTTTAAACAGTTATGATTTCAATAACTTTCATGCACAGGTGCCATCTGAACTGTTCTATTAGATGTGCAATGTTCAAAATCCAAAATCCAAAACCACTGTTAAATCCGTGGTGAGGAGGAAGAGAGATTGCTCTGCCATTTCATCATGACATATCCTTCTTTTCTCTGTCTGCCCCTCTCTTCTTGTGTGTGCTTGTTGCCAGGAGCCTGTGTGGATCAGTACTCTGGGTGGGGCCCTATCCTGTTGTCTCTCCAGGTGCCCGAGCTGACAGTCGAGGACTTTCTCCAGGAGAGTCTGGCGTTGGGCAGCTTCCTTACACTGTACGTCTACATCCTCCAGAGGCTCAACCTTGAGCAGACTCTGGTTAATGAGAAGAAGACTCTGATGCTGCTCAAGACTTGGATGAGCGAAGTCTTCCCCAGGTGCGATGCTCAGAGAACCATAGGTGCACTCTTGAGTAAGTGTGTTGACAGTTCAAGGGCAGGACAGAAGACTACAACTCGGCTGAAAGGCACAGGTTGCCCTAAAACTGTAGCTGGATTTTAAAAATTAACATTATTTAAATGTGAGGGGTATTTTTCTATAGATTTAGTTGATTGGTGAAATTTCCAAAAACAGATGCAAAGAGTGAAAGTACACTGTTCAAAATACCTTTCATGTTTTATAGCTCAGATTAAAAAAATCTGAATTATGTTGATCATTTCTGTTTGGAGATTGCACTCCATTATTTTAGTCTTTTTCAGACTAAATTATAACAATTTCAGCCCAGGAAGTTGAACTAATGGTTTCAGTTCCCCTTGTTTAGTCATTACAGATGCAAACTATGTCCCGTGAGTCACTGAATTTTTAAATATTAAAAACGGAGTTCTGTGTGTTATATGATATTTATACACAACTCCAGAGAGACAGTATGTTAATTTCTAGACAGCATATGTTGCTATACAGTAACTGGTGAATTGGTGGATGTGTTTTATGATTGATGAAATGGTAGATTAGCGTTTCTTAAATACAATACTGTCATCACAATTCAACCAGTAACAATAGCCCTAATGTTAGAGAATACTCTAAACTGTATGTAAAATGAAGATTACTCATTGGAAGAAGTAAATTATCCCACCCTGATAATTTAATAGTGACCACAGTTCTCCTGTCTGGCTTGAGCAGCAGTCCAGCTGATGAGAGCAAGCTGTTCCTGTGGTGGCACAAGAGCCTGGAGCTGATACAGGTGCAGGTGGACCAGGGCGATGTCTGTGACCTGGAGCCCCTCATCCAGACCCTGCTCAGCTTGCAGGCTCGGCTTGCCCAGCTGGGGGAAGAGAGGCTGGCCTCCGGGATCCTGGGGGCTATAGGTCTGGGCAAGAAGTCACCTCTTTCCAGCAGGTGAGGAGAGGACTTGGCACCTTCTTTGATTGCTTGGACCAGTTGTTCTGTTACGTGAGAAAAGAGATTTTTGATGATGCATAGATTTCAAATAGGGACATGCCATTTCATTTCAAGCAGAGCAATTACTGGCCACTCTTATCATTGTCGTAATTACAAATTAATCTCAAATTAAGAGAAAGCTAAACCATTTAGTTATATACACAGAAATAGGTTCTTTCAGGGTGGCATGTTTAACGGAACATTAAAACACATACGATAGTAGATCATTTAACCCATCAATTGTTTAAGTTAGTTAAAACAAACTGTAATTTGGCTTAATACATTGAATATTAATGTATTGAGAGTTTTAAGAAAAGCAAATCTTCATTACATCAAAAAACTTTAAAAAAACCATGCTTTTTAGATATATAGAAAAATACCTGATATTTTTCTGAGTGAATAATAAGTATTTCTGATAAGAGATGAACCTGCAGTATACCAGTACACTTTGAGGCTTTCCAGTTATTTCCAGTTGTAAATAAGTGCTTGAGGTGCACACTGGAGCCCTGTTGTCTAGACATGTCCAGCTTGTGTCTGGGCCTTACTGTTGGCTCGCTGTGCCGGGTATTGCCCAAGAGGTGTTGCACAATTTGCCATGCCTCTGAGGAGCATGATGGACTTGAGTCAGCCAGCATTTCGTTGGCCGAAAATGGAAGAGCAACCAGACACCGTGAACCTGTAGTGATGTCATCAAGAAAGTTGCTGGTCTGCCAGTCAGAGCTAACCATAAGGCACAGTGGAGCTTTCAGGTTTTCACACAGTGAGCAGCAGTCCTCACATGTGGGTTCGCTCAGAACTGCTGCTTGACTTGAGTCAAGTGTATTTACTGTACATCTGGTGACCCCAGATTAAGTGGAATATGAAAGCAATTAGTGATTCCAAAATGTAGAGAAAAGCATTTTTGTGGTATTCCTTACATATTCTAAAGCCTGTTTTAGCAGTGCCCACTGAATCAAATGTAATTGTATTTCCATGCAGTTCAGTGTTGCAAGAGATGTGATTTGATGTTGTTCTGTTCAGGTTCCGGGTTGTGGTGCGCAGTATGTCAGCGTTCCTGTTAGTCCAGGTGCCTGCAGAGAACCGGCTCCGACTCCAGCCAGGATCAGACCTGCAAATCTCCCCTAAAGCACAGCAAGTACGGCTGCTTATTGTTAATTAGGACCTAGTCATTTATTCTTGCGTGTTAAAAAAGATTTATGCATACAACACTATCGCCTTAATTGTTTAGCCTTCAAGATATGATTGAGTTGCTATGTCTTTGAGATTTAATTCAAAACATTAATTAATTAGTTAATTAGTAAATATATTTTAAATATTATTACATAATAATATTTTGGGTGATTGTAAATCTACATCATCTTTCATTTCGTAGTGTATATCTTTCACACTCTTCAGAAACTTTTATTATTACGGCATGTACAGTAACACAGTAACCAACACTGTAGGCTCTATAAACAACAAACCAATGTATTATTAGAATGCTTTCCCAAGTCAGAATAATTTAAATAAATACATAAATACATTTTTCTGTTGATGATGTCCTCTAAGTATGTAATGAAAATCCAACGTAAAACTGGTGTTAGCTCTGATAGTAGCATGTTAAAATGTTTGTCTACTTTTTGGATCCTTTTGCTGTTTAAATTGATTAATACGCGTATTTTATGTTAGCTCAGGTAAAGATAATTAGATAATCCACGAAAATAGAACATTCTTTGGCTTCACAGATAAATTTAGAAAAATGTAATTGGGCTAATGACCGAATTTACATCTTGACTTAGGCACTTAACACCCTTGACTTGATGCCTTCTACGAAGCAGTACTCTGAGTTCCAAGAAACACTCAGTCAAGCCTGTCAGTTCATCAGATACCCCGGCCACTGTCTGCTGGATGGGAATCGTCTGCTGGCTCTCCTCGTCAATGCTCTCTATACGGATTTGCACTACTTGGACATCATACGGTAGCACTTCTGTCCTCTGTTGACGAGAGGGCAGCAGTTGGGACACAGAACAGCAGAATGTTTCCTCTTCAGACTGGCATAAGAAGGTGGTGAAATCACAGCAGTATGGAACTACCATGAAACGCACTGCTCCAAGGGCATAGACCAAAACTTATGAATGCTAAAAATGCCATTTCTTTCTTTGAAAAGGGTACTGAAACACTGGATTCCATTCCCTAGCGATGCTTTCTAAGAGGGGCATTTCTGTCCCAGCTGGCAAATTTACAAAAAGTCCCTCCTACCCTTTCCTTTGCTAAGCTCTTTGCACAGATTCTTTAGAGTTTGGAGTCGAACCCCAGATCTGTATTTTGAACCCCTGATGTGTATCCTGGTATTGACAAGTCAGGTTGTAATTGAATAATCATTGTCCTGCTTCGTGGAAACCAGACCTATAGATAGATCTCAGATTGTTCTGAGTGTAGCGATAACTCATTTTTTCATTTTCCTAGCAACAGCTGATAAACTCTGAGATGGATTATACTCTTACCACCAGGAGCTCCAGAATCTGGAGGTGTTGCATATAGAACAAGACAAGTTTCAAAAAGATAGTTTTCTTGGGTTTGTGAGTTTGTGTTGAGGTTTCACTTTCATGCCTTGAAATTCCAGTATAAAGTTTGCACTCAAGTGGCCTTGGAAAATAATTCTGAAGCAAAAATGGGGTAAAACACAGAACATTTTTTGTTAGAAAAAATCTGTGCTATTCAAATTAATTAATGGAATATGATAAGTAATATTTTGTTTCCAGTAATTCTTTGACCAGTTACAATTTAAAATTTTAACTGCATATGTAAATGAGGTTTTAAGAGTATAACTTCTCTCACCAGATGTTACAGAAATCTTTATAATTGAATCTACATTCTATAGTGTGTATAGATATTTAAAAAGGAGAACGTTATCTTTTGTCAGAATGTACTTGTGATTCTTATTAGTATGATACAGCATATATTAATGTAATATTGAATGTTTCACCACCCTTCTTCCATTGGGTTCAAAATTGGATTAGTGGCCACCAAACACCTTTTCCACCTAATTTGTGAGTAAGGATTTGTTTTAATGCATGCTTTCCCGTTGCACAACCACAGCATCACACCAAATGTTTTTCAGATGGTTCCCACTAGATTTATCTGACTCTTTTCATGATAAACTGTCAGAAAGTCAGAAACTGTCAGTAATTGCTGGACTAGTACACAACTCACAAGATCTTCCTGAAGGCACAACTCTGGTGCCTTACTGTACAAAGGACATGCCTACCCTTTTCTATCACAAGTCTTATATTTGGCTGTAGTCCCTTTCTCTTCTGTCAAAGAAAGAAAAAAAAGTAATCTCCCCTGACACATACAATCCTAAATATTTTAAGTATTATCCTGCTTTTTGCTGTTTTTTTGAAGTGCCAAACCAATCCTTTCTCTCATAAATTACTGTCTACATCTCTACAAATGTGGGAATGATGAAAGAGGTGAGGTCCAATAAAACTTTTAATCTTTCTTTTCTCTTTAAAAAGGATTTTATTGTGAATATTCCACATTTGAAGCCAAATTATTAAAAAACCAAAACATTCAAACACTATTGAAAACATACCCTTAAAATTATCAACAGTATATTACACCATGTAAGCAGTTTGTAATGGTCTGCATAGTATTATGCTTTATGAGAAAGTAAGTACTACCAATGCCTGGTACTTTGGTATGCAACCAACAAATAATTTAACTTGTCAATAATACTGTGTGTTGATTTCAGAACGTGATTTTGATTACATGTTTTCACTGGAGTGTACAAAATGAGATAAAATGTATGATTTAGTCAAAACAAAAACTGTAAGGGTACTTTGAATTAGGCTTCAAATAAAAAAAAAACTGCATTCAATTATTGTGCTTCATACCTTTTAGAAAATATAAAGACTTCACAAAACAAATAAACTGATACTGGATTCAGATATATCTTAAACACAAACAGACATATGTGTTAAAACCCTGAAAAGATTGCATGACAGCACCATTGTTGAATAATATTTAACCTTGAATTGTAAGACACAGTAGCTACAAAAATGATGGAACACCAAATCTTTAAAACATAAGAAGCTTCTGAAGCAGATTTGAAGCGCTTATTTCCAATACAGCTACTAGGATTCAGTATGATTTTTGGTCCATTTACTTGCTCTGTTCAGACAGAATATCCTGGATAACTAAAATCAAAATAGTAACCTCTAAGAAAGGTCATTGCATGCCATCAACTATTCTACCACTTCTTATCTGCCTTATCTGTATGCTTCTCATGTATTACAGTTTTATATTCCCATTGTGCCATAGAGATACTTGGGTTGTGCAAAAGCCTGAATTTAAATTTTGACTGTGTAACCTTTTATTGAAAGTTATCCAATAAGAAAAATCTCTAGCATAGGTTGAATGTATGTTGCAATTACATTTGTAAAAAAAGAAGTCTTTATTGGAACACTGTATATGTGATTAAGTAAAAATAAAATTGTATTTGAATTGTAAAATGAGTGTACGATTCCTTATATTGGAGGCTACCTGAAAAATTAAATGTCAGAGCAGGTTAATATGGCTTTTACAATTTTGCCTGCTTTTTTATATTTTAACCTTTAGAGCAGTCTGTGGGGAATACACTGACAATGATAGCTTGTACAAAGTGACTAACCTCCCAGTGAATGAAAAATAATTTAGATTCTAGACCTCGGGTGTTAACAGCATTTTGTTCCAAAACAAATGTCATTTTGTAATATTTTATGTTGTTTCAGAAACATAGGGCAATAATTATAAATGACGAGGCAAAGAAGAGGAAGGACATTTTCCTTCATGCAGCATCAGTTTTAATAGCAGTGATGCTGTACTGAGAAGAAATATCCCTTGCCAATGTGTTTAATCCACAGTGGAGCTACTGATAACTGATCAAGACCCAGCTTTCTTGTTATCCTACTTCTGTCCATACAACAGACACATTTCACTTAATTTAATAATGTTTGCACTCACTATATATAGCGCTTTTCTGTACACTCCATTCAAAGCGCTTTACAGTGTACTGTACTGTGGAGTGTGTAAGGTGTTGGGCTGCCTCAGAGACTGTACTGTGGAGTGTGTAAGGAGTGGAGCTGCCTCAGAGACTGTACTGTGGAGTGTGTGAGTAGGGTTATCACAGGGACCAGAGAGTATATCGTGAATGAGGCTACTTAAATTTTTACTGTCATGATTTTTTTAGGTATGGCCTTATAAAGTCTGGACATTTGCATGAACAAATAATTCAGAATAAAAATATCTAGGCTTGTAATTTAACCTTGAATGCCATGATCATACCAGGGAAAATGAAAAGATCTGTTCATCTTTGACAATTGGATATACAATGTCATATTTAAATTTGCTTGCCTTTTAATTAAAACGACTTTGTTACATAACATCGGATGGCACAATGGCTCAGTGGTTAGCATTGCTGCCTAACAGAGCTGGGACTCTGGGTTCAGTTCCGGACTTGGGGTGTTATCTGCGTGGAGTTTATACTTTTATTTTTATATTTATGTATGCTCTTCCTGTGTTTGTGTGGGTTTCCTCTGGGTGCTCTGGTTTCCTCCCACAGTCCTGGTGTCAGTGTTTGTGTGTCTTTGCTTGTGTCCATCTTCCCTGCGATGGACTGATGTCTCAACTAGGCTGTATGCTACCTTTTGCCCGTTGCTTATCAGAGTAGGCTTCGGCTCCCCTGCAAACCGGAATGGGAAGAAGTGATTAGAAAATGGATGGGTGCATGTTACATAACATTGCACAATAGTTAGAAGTACAGGCTATCACATGCTGCAGCCTATCAGGGAAAAGTCATTGTTGAAGTCCCTGAGTGAAGTGGAATATTTTCCCTGAAACCGATATTCTTTTTCAGTTATTATGCCAAGTGGTTAGTGAAAATTAGTCTGCTTTGGCACTATCCTTTTTTGGGCTTCAGAAATGTATTGAGGCTAGATCCACCGCCCTTTGTAGACTACTGTCTGATACTAGATTTGAACTCCTTTATGTAACTGTTTTACAGCTTGCATAACCATCTGTAGCTGTCTGATAGTCTGCCTACTGCTATCAGCAAAAGCAATTAAAGCATCCCTGCATTTCCACGTTAATATTAACAAACAGAAACCCTTCTTCCAACGAAGTAAAAAATCACAAATATATTATCAATATTACAGATTTTAACACAAATACGAAGTCTTATTCAATTTTAAGTGTGCGTACCTAAAAGCTAGGAGCTATATACAAAAAATGCATGAAATACAGCAGAAGCTACCACATTAAATGATACATGGACAACTGATAGAGATGAATGCAACAGTGGATACACTGTTCCTCACAGACAGAAATGTTAGATGAGGAGGAGGTGTAGCACTATGTCTTAAAGGTTTTCAGGCTCAGGAACATAGCCTGGAGAAATCAAGATCTCAGAATCTATATCAGCCAGACTCAAAACACATTCTAAAGATATACTGTAGCGTGAGGAGTCTAGTATTAAGCAACAAATGCAGATATACACTACTGAATTAATAATGAAATTAAGAATTTATGTGCAAGAGAAGAAACAGTTTTTTTATGGTGGATTTCACCTGTTCATACATAGACTGAGAAAAGCATTTAGGAATATCAGCAGCAGAAATTCACGTTTAATGACATGTAACCTACAGGAGGAAATGTTCCTGTTTTCTAACGACTACGACAGAGTAAAACAGGGAAGAAGGAACCATAATGATAATAATAAACTTTATTTTATATAGCGCCTTTAAAGGTGGCTTCTCAAAGCACTTTACAGAATGACAACAACAATAAATAAAAATAATACACAAGATAAAACACAATTACAATATATAGAGGAGACCATGGATGGTGATACTAAGAAAAGCTGAGGGGTGAAGAACAGAACCAGTTAAGTAAAGGCTTTTCTAAAGAAGAGGGTTTTGAGTCTGGATTTGAAGGAGTTTAGAGAAGGTAACTCTCTGATATCCTTGGGGAGAGAGTTCCAGAGCTTGGGGGCATAACAGGAGAAGGTCCTGTCACCCATACAGTGTAGACGGGCTTGGGGGACAGTAAGGAGAGCAGAATTAGAAGAGCGAAGGTTGTGAGGTGGGGAGTAGGGCGATAATAGTTCAGACAGGTACTGAGGTGCCAAGCCATGCAGAGCCTTATAGGTGAGCATGAGGATTTTAAAGTCTACATGGAATTTGACCGGAAGCCAGTGCAAGGACTCCAGGATAGGAGTAATGTGATCACTTGCACTAGACCTGGTCAAGATTCTGGCTGCTGAATTTTGGACATACTGCAGTTTGTTCAAAATAGATTTAGATACCCCAGCGAGTACAGCATTACAGTAGTCAATTCGAGAGAACACAAATGTGTTGATCAGCTTTTCAGCCACAGTTAGTGATAGCATAGGGCTTAGTCTAGCGATATTTCCGAGGTCACAAAAATATGTTTTGACAGTATGCTGCACATGTGGGTCGAATGTAAAGCCAGAATCGAATATAACCCCAAGGTTTTTTAATTTAGATTGAAGCTCTAGTACAGAACCATCTACAGATAGGGTTACAGGACTGGCTTTACGAAGTTGATGGGGGGTGCCAGTAAGCATGACTTCAGTCTTGTCGTAGTTAAGATGAAGGAAGTTTTGAGTCATCCAAATGTTTATGTCAGAGATTCAATTAGATAGAAATGAGACAGACACATCAGTTTGGTATGGATGTTTGGTATGGATGTATATTTGAGTGTCGACAGCATAGAAATGAGCTGACCAAGTGGAAACATGTAAATGCTGAAGAGCAAGAGGCCCAGTATTGAGCCCTGAGGAACACCAGACTTAACAAGACTAATTTCAGACCTGTGCCAATTAAGAGAGATGAAGTGACAGCGATCAGTGAGGTAAGATTTGAACCATTTGAAAGCAGTGTCAGAAAACTCCAAACACAGTCTCAAGATGAGAAAGTAAGATGTCATGGTCAACAGTGTCAAAAGCAGCACTGAGATCAAGAAGGATGAGTATAGAAAGAGAACCAGAATCAGAAGCTATTAGACGATCGTTAGTGACTTTGACCAGGGCGATTTCTGTGCTGTGAAGTTGACGGAAGCCAGATTGGAGGGGTTCGAAAAGGTTGTTTGTCATGAGGTGGTTATGTAACTGAAGTGTGACAGCACGTTCTAAAATTTTTGCAAGAAAGTGTAAGTTGGAGGTGGGGCGAAAATTGTTAAGATTGTAGAGAGCCATGTTAGGCTTTTTTGACACTGGGGTAATGGCATCAGTTTTGAGGACCGTTGGTACAATGCCAGTGCTCATGGATTTATGTATAATATTGAGGACAATGGGAGAAAGAGAAGAGAAACAGGACTGAAATAAAGTGGTGGGAATGGGATCTAAAATAGATGTGGTGGGTTCCATGCGTGTAACTAGTTTATTGAGGGATGCTGAGTCAAGAAGAGAGAAGCTGGAGAGAAGGGAACCAGAGAAGTTGGATGAGAAGGGAGGAGGTATGGAAATGATTTGCGTAGTGGAGAGAATGTGATGCAAAGTTGCGATGAGGCAGGCAATGTGGTGGGGCAGTTTGGCTTGAGCAGTCTGTTGATAAGGGAACCATGATCATAATATTTAAAGCTTTGAAGTGTACTTTGAATCTGTCTAAATCAAAATTGTACTTTATCACAGATAATTTCTTGATGAAATGAGCCAAAGCAGAAGTAACATCAAATAGTTTTATAGAGGATGGTAACAGTTTTAACAGATTCTTCATGAAACCGACATAGATTTAAATATAGATTTATCCCAATAGTAAATTAATCAAAAGCTAAAAAGCAGTATCCTGTTTAACAAATCAAACTGAAAGCACTTTATAAAAGTATTTACAAAAAAACAGCATCCAGTTAATAAAAAGGAATACAATGCAATCCCAGGCACAAATTGGTATCAGAAAGGTCACAAGAGAGGTGGAAAGGAGAAATGAATCCATACATAATTTTTCCAAACCGCTTCATCCCATTCAAGGTCACAGGGAGCCTATCACAGCAAGCAACAGGTGCAAGACAGCGTACAGCCTGGAGATGCCTGTCCATCGCAGGACAGACACAAACGCACTCACACAAGGCACGTTTCTCAGAAGCCTACAAGTATATCTCTGGACTGCGGGAGGAAACTGGAGCACCCGGAGGAAACCCACATGAACATGATGCAAACATGCAAGCTCTATGCAGATAGCACTCCCAGTCCAGAACTGAACCCATGGCTGCATCCAGGAGGTAATAATTCTGTATTTAATGTAAACAGCATTAGTCTCACAGAGTGCAAAAATTTCCTCTGGGTTTATTGTTCTGTACTATCCCCTGTATGTTGGTGTGATTTGTTGTACTGTTGTTATTTATTATTTACTGCTGTTATTTGTTTATTATTATTTACTGTTTGGTATTGTACTGTGTACATCCTGAGATGTAGCACAACTACGAATCCTAGCATACATGTACATATAGCAAAAAGACTCCTCTCTCTCTGTCGTAAGGAGCCACTTTTTTTGGGACGGCAGGGACTGAAGAGATTGCAAAAGACAACTAAAGGAGAATGGCAATGCTGGGCTTCTCCTTTGGGACATTTGGCTTTGGTAATTGGGGTCCATGGGGTTCTTGTGCTAGTCTGTGTGTGTCCCTTGTGGATGGGTTATGTTCTGGTCTGTGTGGCGGGTAGGCAGTGAGATATATTGTAACTGCTAAATTATTTGTAATAAAAAGGGATGCTATGTAGGGTGACTGTCTTGTCTTGTATATGTGGGTGCACTGGTGGTTTGGGAGATATAAAGAACCTGCTGCAGGGAAAGAGAGAACTTGCACCCTTAGAATTACTAGGTAGCGTAGTCTGCTACAAAGTACAAAGTTAAAAAGCTAAAGTATCCGGGAATCTGGGGATGCTATCTGTAAATTGTCACATAGCATATACAGGTAACAAACTGATGATAAAAAGCAAATGATGCGCGATGACTGAACTTTGTTGTTTTTTTATACTGGACTTGTGAGTATAGCATTTTGACTACACCACAATAAAACACCGCTACATTAAAAAGCAACTGAAAAAAACCGGTTACGGGTAATGATCCGGTTTGGGGAAGTAGTGTATGAGTGAAAAATAATACTAAGCTTGGCAGATGACGTAGGGATATTATACAAAAGAGAAAGCAATACAATACTTGTATGACCGGTTTGGACGATCTGGGGAAACGAAACTTAATTGAAGAGACAAGAGGAACCATTGTACTTCTTTTCCAGACTCATTAGAAGATGAGTGAAAAAGAGATTTTACAGCGATATAAAAAATATATAACTGAAATAATTCAACCGTCGTGTATATTGCAGTACCTGGATTTTTTTACACAAGGTATGTTAACGTATTTTCATTTTCAAGCACTTAGTGTACTGTAGATTTATCTAGTAATTGTCTGAGGGTATTAAAATATGAATTAACGCAAGATCGGTATTTTTAAAGTCATAGTCATTTGAAAAAGATAATTGCTGGATATTTAGACTTAAATAGATATTGAATTACTGTTGTGTGCACCTGAATTTTTGCGGACATACACAAATACAATGATACGGCTACATTGTACTGACGTTTTAGCAATTTTGACAGTTGACAGCTGACAGTTACTTCTCATCTGTAATTTGTAATACAAGAACGTGCCTTTTATTTGTATAAGCGTGTAAAGAGTAAAAAAAACGACGATGTAAATGATGAGGACCATAAGACAATGAGTTGATTATATAATCACATACCTACCTAATTATATACCTACTATACAATAGTAGGTAAATATGACGATACGGACTTCAACACATATAGACTGCTCATGCATAGTTCAGTTGTGATTAAAAGGCTTGAGAATTCTGATCAATGTGAATTATATATTGCAGTGACAAGCTTGTTGACCAGCTTGGTTTATGCACACCCAAACTAACCCGTATTGACAACTAAGTGTTGTACAGAAAACACTAATGGACGCTGAGTAAATTGATGGTGTTCAGAAAATTACAATGTTTTGCTCTGTAAGTTACCACTATGTATTTGCCTACAAAATGTCCAATTGTATTGAATTATTAATTATGTATATTTAAGCTTTAATAACGACATTTACTCTTATACTAAATTTCACAAAGTACAATATTAGGGTTGTACAATGTCGACTGTAACATTGTACTGTTTGATAGTGGCAGATTGAATACGAATTCCCGAGAGGTTTTACTTGAACGATTCTATAAAGCGTGCTAAGTGCATATACTCAAAATATGTAGTCGTTATTTTCAGCTTCACTTTTTGTTTCAAAACTTTGCGTGATAGCAAAAAAAAAGGTATTTATGTAATCGATATTGTTTGGTTTGTTGTATTTGTTCATCTGTCGTTGTATGTTTGGATATCCATTTTCGCATATACTGTATATAAACCTTCCTGCATTTCAGAAAACAAAACACTCTCAAGGTGAATTTATTCATGTTATCCTCTCCTCAAAACTGAATGTTTTGGAAGGAGGTGTTGAGGGTTTCACGCAGGTACAGTAGCAAAAACATAAGGTGTAAGATGGAAAACAGAAAAAATTAAGAAATCATATACAATGCCTTCCAAAAGTATTCACCCCCTTCCAATGAACTTTTTTTATTACAAGTGATGTATGCGTTTTTCAAAATTAATATTTTAATGAAACTTTGAATGCTCCAACTGATTATTTTATAGCCAAAAACATAAATGTCAACAAAGAAAAATCAAAAACTAAAATATGTTCATTGCATAAGTACTGACCTTCCCTGAGTCAATATTTGATAAACGTACCTTTGGCAGCATTTACAGCTGTGAATCCTTGGTGTAAATATGTTAGCTACAGAAAAGACTACCAGCTGTGCACACTGGGATGGTGCAGTTTTTCCATCCATTCATTTTCTAATTGCTTCATCCAATTTAGTGTCGTGGGGTAGTCAAAATATATCCCAATAAGCAGGATACACCCTGTGTGGGAAATAAGTCCATCGCAGTGTGCACACGGACACAAACATGCACACTCATACTGTTCCAGGGCCAATGTTCCCAGAAGCCAATTAGCCTACCAGTATGTTTTTGTAGACTGTGGGAGGAAACCGGAGCACCCAGCAAAAACCCATGTGAACTCAAGGAGAACATACAAAGTCTACACAGATAGCACCTAAGGTCTGGAATTGAATCAAGGGCCCTAGTGCTGTGCCTCTGTGCCACCCCATCGATGCATATTTTCAAACTAGCTTGAGTTACATCACATGGGTTCGGAATCAGTGATATACAGCAATTTTCAAGTCTTGCCACTTAGTGTTTTTTTCAATCTTCTTTGTACTTTAGAAAATTATGTACACATAATTTGTTATTCAACAAAATTGGATATTGGAACGAACTGAATAATTTTACAAGGTACTGAAGATGGCAATACCATATTGTGTCTAAGATGCCTGAGATTTTTGCAGGATAAATGTGTGAAGCTACTCTTGGCAGTAGTAAAGTAAAGGAAAATTTGTTGGGTTGTATTAGCTGAGCACGGACCATCTATAACTTTCAGGAATTTAAGGTACAGTTAAATAAGACCAAGGAAAAAGGTTAGCATCTAAGTAAGGAAAATGTATAGAAATATGACTTTATTCTCTGTACTTTTATCTCAGTGTGTATGGAGTACTCTAAGTACAGTGATGCCAATATTAAGGCCATCCAGCCATTTTCTCACTGCTTTCTCACAGGCAGGGGAGCCAAGCCTATCGCAGCAAGCAAAGGGTACAAAGGAGGATACTCTCTGGACAGGATACTAATCCATCACTGGGCAGACACTGACACAAACTCACACCAGTGCCATTTGTTACAGAACCCAATTAGCCCACAAGTACATCTCTGGACTGTGGAAGGACCTCTCAGAAACCCATGAGAACACAGGGAGAACATATGAACTAAATCCAGGAAATGCACTCAGGGACCCACTGTTTTGTTGCGGTGCTATCTGTGTGAGATTTGTATGTTCATTTATGCTTCCAGCCCTACTGTATTCAATCTTCTGTTCATGTCATACAGGAGTGCAGCACTTTGACTCTTCACATTGTGATTTCCAAGTTCTGTTGCAGCGTTCACATATTGATTCACATATTAATTTTGGTTCTCGCAGGGTATATAATTATAACCAGTGGAACAGCTTATTTTGTAACAACACATTACAGTTTTAGAACAGATTGAGTTAATTAGGAATGGCAGGGTGGTGCAGTGGTTAGCATTGCTGCCTTTCAGCAGTGGGGCACTGGATTCATCGGGGATTAATTCAGTGCCATCTGTGTGGAGTTACTGTATATATTATATACAGTATATATTGTATATTCTTCCTGTGCTTGCATGGGTTTCCTCCCACAGTCAAAAAATATACCTGTAGGGTACCTGGCTTCTGGGAATCTTCTTCTTCATGTTTTTATTTGCATAGCTAGCAATTGGTAACTCAGGTTTTATTTTACTTAAAGACAGGCTAACTAATTAAAATGGTCCATGTCCATGTGTTTGTGCTTGTATTGCAAAGGATTGGCATCCCATTCAGAATGTAGTTTTACCTTACACTCTGGGTAATTGCAACCTTTCCTTAGAATAATGTATATCTGGGCTTTGCTCAGTCTGTAACCAGCAATAATAATTACCCATGCTCTCAACTGGGGAGTCGTGCATATTGGAGGACAGTGGTGATATTGAGACCAAATGTTTAATCTCCTTTCTGCACCCCACTGTTCCCTCAAAGATGAGATTTACTGTGTGTGCTTTTCCCAGATGAGGTCGAGCGCATCAAAGCCCGAGAAACCCAGGAAGGCCTGACCCAGGCAGCCTCGCTCCTGATGGATCTAATCCTCAGTGTGGAAGCACCAGGCTGGTACCGCATGTTCCTTGACAGTCTCAGTAATGCTGGTATGTAATTTGGTCCCTCTTGTCTTTCATAAAGATCTCATATATTCAACCACATCTCCATGCAAATACAAAAGCTATAGACCGCAAACTTGCAAATTATTGTTTTGTCCTCTGCTTTTTATATGAATTTACCTTGTTCAGCTGTTGTCTAAAGTGTAAAGTGTCATTTTATGTGGAGGGTCAAATGAGAAGGAGTAATTTGATTCTGATGTAAAGGTTATCACATTTGGTGAAAGAGTTAATTATGTTAGTTTCTTAATTGTAATGAAATGATTTGTTAATTACACTGTAATGTAAAAGAATGAAGGCAGTCTGTAATAATGAAGTGTTGTTAAAATGGTGGGCAGGCTGGTATTTGAGCCAAGATTTCCCAACAGTTTCTCAAATATTTACCACTCTCTGGAATTGCCCTGCCCATGCCAATCCCAATATGGTGTCTCTGTTCTCACAGTGTATGTCTTTCTCCTGTTGCCTAGGTTACAATGACCTTTCAGAAGCCCTGGAGTCCAGTGATTTCACAGCAATAGAAAAAGCAAATGTAAACAAGGAGCTGGTGAGGAAGTTAAGTCCCTCACTGCGACATGATGTCCACCCCAAGGACATTCTTTTGCACCTCCATGAGGGGCTCTTACAAGCCCAGAGAGAGGAGATAGAGCAGGTAAGTGTGCAAAAAAAAATGTAGTCAAGCATTTTTGCTTCGGGCTTTCTTGTGATTTGTTTTCCTTTTTTCCAAAGTAATTTTCAAAGAACTGATAAAACTGCCATTGTTGTATGGTTCCATTGTTGCTTAATAATAGTAATAATAATAATAATAATAATAATAACTCCTTACACATATGTAGTGCTTTTCTGGACGTACATTCAAAGCGCTTTACAGGTAATGTGGACTCCCCTCCACCACCAATATGCAGTACCCACCTGGATGATGTGACAGCAGCCATAGTGCGCCAGTACACTCACCACACATCCGCTGTCGGTGGGGAAGAAATGAAGAGTGATGAAGCCAATTCATAGATGGGGATTATTAGGTGGCCATGATTTGTAAAGGCTGATGGGAAGTTTTGCCAGGCAGCTGGGGTAACACCACTACTCTATTTGAGAAATGCCCTAGAATATTTAATGACCACAGAGATTCAGGACGTTGGTTTAACATCTCATTCAAAGCGTGGCGCCTTTTTACAGTTTAGTGTCCCCATCACTATACTGGGCATTAGGACCCACCAAACCAGCAGAGTGAGCACCCCCTCTGGCCCCACTAAACCTTCGTTTTTCCAGGAGGTCTCAGAGGATCTCTTAGAGGTCCAGGAGGCCCAGGTACTGACCAGGCGTACAACTGCTAAGATTCACTGGGGTGCCAGTTGTGAGTTGCAGGGTGATATAGCTGCTGGCCGTATCATTCCAAGAGTATCAGCCTTATAATCCAGAATCACTGGTTTGAGCCGTAGCTGCATCATGAGAGACACCGACCGAGTTTCCAGCTGAGCGCCAGCCATTGTGGTCAGGCTATCTTGCGTAAGGATTTCCTTGGATTGCCATGCTGAGCACCTGTAATCTTGTAATGATTGTCAGTGAGAAAGATGCACTGCTTGTCAATCTGCCCAAACTCTTCTGTAGGGCACTGTGGAGCTCTGTGAGTGTCAGATGGCAAATGCTATAACATGCTGGCCAATTGAATAACACATGATATTAATCAAAATAAATCATTAGCATTGTTGTTGCGCATGTACACTTTTGAATGTCTTACTAAAATGGTTCTTGGTGACCTGTTTCTTCAATCAGGTAACAGAACGATTTGGAGCACATCATGGAATGTCCAAACTGTTAGATTTTCTGCTCAGGTCGGACAATCCAAAGTGGTATAACGCCTTTGTGGATTCACTGGCCGCTGGCAGATATTCCAGTTTAGTTTGTGTCCTGGATGAACGAGATGGTAAGAACAAATTCTTTATTGTCTGCTGTAAATCTCTTCAATCTAGAAAAAAAGGCTCATGCTGTGTCTGTTGAAGTCAGCAACTTCAATAAATATACATTCATTATATGCAGGTATGTCTAGGTTGTCTAGACGCAAACCCTTTATTATAACATCTGTGCGTGTATTTAGAGACTGTGGGAGTTTTGCAGTGCATGTAGTAGGTGTGTGTTTCATTAATTCTAATATACATTTCAATCTCAAGTTTTAAAATATTATTTACTTGTACAAAGTACAGACAAAAGGTTTGGAAGTAATCATTGATTATGTCGAGCATCCATAATAAGGTAACCATCATATTAAAAAGTATATGCTGAAGACTTCAGCAAAATTGCCTAAGATGAATATTCCTCCTAAGGCAAGGTGTACACATGGGAAGGCTAATGTCCTGAGTTTCCCGAACTGGCAAGGCCCTGTCTTATTAAAGTCAAGCTTTGTGAAATTGATCAAGACTTGCAGGGTCATGATCAATTTCAGGACCCCGAGGATTTAGAAAACCTCAAAAATGAGCAAAGTTCCTCCAAACTATTTACCAGCTTTAGGCAACCAGACTCTAGTTTCACCTTTGGAATACTTATTTAAAATATCGCTTTCTCCGAAAAGAAAAATGGTTTCTCTGTGTAACAAAGAGCATGTTTATATTCAGCCAGCATCTCAAGAACACTTCAGTGAAGAGATAATTAGCTGTTTGGGGGTGCCCAGGCTTTTTAAAACAGAAATTACAAAGAAGAAGTGCTTACTAACAGTGACTCCTGTTCCCTATGTTCCCTATGTCTTTTTGTCCTCCTTAAGAAATAATTTTGTTAATGTTACAGAAATATGTTAATTCTTTTTCCAAAGCTGAATCACCATTTCCAGGTGATTACTAAAACTTGCCTTTGGTTTTAATTTTCAGATGCTGATGACCAGAGTGGGGATGTACAAGAAATGGAAATGTCTTACAGTGAAGAAGCAGAAATGGAAAGTTTAGACCCTAACACAGGTTAGTCTTTTCATGATTAATAAGGACAATATAAGTAATGTTATGAATGAGAATGTGTGCGACAATAATCTGATGTTTTACTGCTTGCATGATCACTCTGAATTATAAAGCGAACAGGAAACTATATTATAGGAAACTGATGACATTAGTATTTTTCTTTTTCTACGATCCACAAGAAGAAGCACTTAAAAAACCACAGTATGACTTTGAAGTTGCCCCCAGGCTGGCTAAACTGAGAGATTATCAAGTGGAATTAGCTGAACCAGCTCTGAAAGGCAAAAATACCATCATATGCGCTCCGACAGGTGAGAACACCCAAGATTCTCATTATCTTTTCAACGGGTTAGTGTGTCATCCGGCTCATAAGACATCTGTTGGACTAGGTTCTGGGAAGACTGTTGTTGCAGTTGAGGTCTGCTCGCAGCACCTGAAACAGGGCACAGAGGAACAAAAGAAGAAAGTTGCTTTCTTGGCAAACACTATCCCACTCTGCCAGCAACAGATGGACCTGTTTCAGAAGTACTTTGGTAACACAGAGTAAGTTTTGTACTATTGCAACCCTTGTTTTCTGATGTTTGTATGATATCTGGAACATAATTAGCATAACTAGACATATTGGCTTTATATGTCCTGTCTTTAAATAGTTGAATTAGCTTTTCTATATGGATTTCCTACTCTTCCTACAAGTTACACACTTTAAATATTGTTTGAAACAGTTCCCAGTGATTTCACATTTTCATTCTATAGTATACAAGGGTGCTTCTATTTCTTCTTTAATCTATTCTATGCCATAGAGCAAAGGCTTTGCAGTATTTTTTCAGGACTTTTTGCTACATGCGAAATGTAAAGTGTCACTAATAGAATTTCTGCAGTACTGTACCAATGTCAAGGACCTGCATAGAATGTCCAGCAGGTGGCAACAGAGCACAGCATAAAACCCTCAACAGCCTCCAGATTTTGAGAATAAAACAGTGGAGAAGTACTGGTTTTGATGTACTTGATTTGGGCTCAGACAAAGAAATACTGGGGAGTGTGACTCAGTCCTAACTACTAACATGTACATTTTAAGTTTAGAGGAAATTACAGTTCCTGAAACTGGCTTAGAAAGAAATTCACGTCCCCATATCAGCATATCCCACTGCATTTATACTGTATAGTCATGAAAAAGGTGCTGTCAACGCTTCCTCATTAATGTTTTTTACAGTTATCTAATTATAATCCTGTAGTCATGTGGTTTAAGGATAATCATAAGCTAAAAATGCAAAACTCAGGAGGAAAGGTGAAGGTGACACTTAGGCTCTCTTCCACCATTAATCAGACCTGTGATGAGTGTTCATTTTCTTAAATTTCTGACTTTTATTTGCTATGTTTATCCCCTCTATCTCCCACTGTGTGTCACTCTTCCCAGGCTTTTCTCCCTATGAGAATCACAGCATGGATGAGACTATAACACTATAGACTGCAGTGTATTTCAGTAAACTAGTAGACAAATGAATAATACAGTAATCCCTCATTATACAAGCTTAATTTGTTCCTCGAACACTGCTCCTAAGGTGGAAACACATATAATGGAAATTAAATTCCTAATATTTCCCATGTTATTATCTGTGTTTAGTTCCAAAACTCAAACATGTTCCAAATTTCACCTTAATGGATCACAGAACAAAAGTTGAAAACATTTCCATTACTGGTTAATTATTTGAGTAACATGCTTATAGTCGTTAGCCAAAGCATAAACAACAGTAGCCACATTGTAACAGGTGTTAGCAAATGGATAAACATTTGGTCCTACCCTCTATATGCATTTAACACACACAAGCGTTTATTATTTAAAAAATCAGATTTAATGAAAAAATAAAAACGGAATTCCTCATCTGCTAAGATGTGAGAAACGAAGTAGCTCACTAGTGCTTTAGAAAGAGCCCAGCTCATAGGCTTGAAAATCTGCTCATTAAATGAAATGAAGAAAAACAGGAAGTACTATGTTGTAAAAAGGAAAACTAATGTAACAGTTACTCGTATAGCAAGGGATTGCTGCACATTTGATGTCTCACACCATTCTGTATGTAATTTTTCATTTCATTTCCCATCTGTATGTTACAGTATATAAAAATATGTTCTCCTTCTTGTTTCATACCAGTCGTGTATCATCTTCTGCTGGAGGAATAATGTTTTGTGGTTTCTGGATCTGTAGGTATGAAGTAACTGGTCTCTTTGGAGAAAGTACTTCAGCCATGGCAGTTTCTGTTGGCGTGGAGAGTTACGACATTGTGGTGATGACTCCCAAGATCCTGGAGATGAACCTGGAGAATTACAACATCCCTGGGTTGTCCACTTTTACCCTCATCTTCTTCGACGAGTGCCACAACACAATCAAGAACCACTCCTACAGTGCCATCATGAAAATGTACATGGACACCAAGCTGGGAAATCCAGCAGCACCACTCCCACAGGTTGTGTTACCAGAATTAATTCAAACACTGTTTACATGATGTGACAATCTGGTCTTAGATTGTCATAATGGGATCTTTAACATAGGTGGGTCCAGGAAAATAGATACGCAAATATAGCCATGATGTTCCAAATTCAATGCAATGTATTTACAGTGTGGCAAATCAACAACCAACCAAAACACCAAAACTAAAACCTAAGCTCCATTTGAGCTGCTGCCTAACTGACCTCTTCCAGTCACTTACAATCAAAACGGGGTAGCTATACTGCTGACACGTTTTCCAAAATGTTGCACAAGAAGTATCTTCACAAAAACACTTCTAAAATACAGCTGTTAATTAAGCAGCACTTTGGGCTGAAAATATACTGAAGTAATCCTTGTAGTTTGTTCTCAGAACATCTGACATTATCCTTACGGTACTCTTTGTCTTCGTCTCCTAGTTGAGTTCAGAACTCAGGTTATGTGAATTACGTTATCCGAACAACTGTAATTTATAAAGTACAATAAGTGCTCTGAGGAGGAACTGTATGGAAACACTGTTTTCTTGTCACAAGAAGCAGCTCTAAACAGTTGTGATCCCACAGTGACCTTCCCCTACGGAACAATGATGCATTCAAGCCTCTTCTTCAAGTCAGTATGATGATTATTTCAAAGGCGATACTGTAATAACAATGTCCACTTTCACTGCACCCCTTAATATTTTACAGCTCAAGTTCCATAACACTGCAAAATCAAATAGTACAAATCAAATCAATGGCGATTAATCTTTTATCAACTCCAAATGTGCTGTCACACCTTAAAAAAAACAGTTTTGCTTGTTGTGACATCATACAAGAGAATGCACTAAGTCACATTCTCATAGGTTACTACTGCTACTTAACAATAACAATAATAATAATTACTCTTACGTAGCACTTTTCTGGACACTCCATTCAAAAAGCTTTACAGGTAACGGGGACTTCACCAATGTGCAGCACCCACCTGGATGATGCAACGGCAGCCATAGTGCACCAGTACAGTATGCTCACAAAACACACCAGCTATCAGTGGGGAGGAGAACAGAGTGATGAAGCCAAGTCATAAATGGGGGTTATAAGGAGGCAATGACTGGTAAAGTTCAATGTGAAATTTAGCCAGGATTTGGCAACACCCCTACTCCTTTCGAGAAACAACCTGGGATTTGACTGCATAGAGTCAGGGACTCGGTTTTACATCTCATCTGAAGGACAGCGCCTTTTTACAGTATAGTGTCCCCGTCACTATACTGGGGCATTAGGACCCACACAGACAGCAGGGTGAGCACCCCCTACTGGTCCCTCTAACACCTCTTCCAGCAGCAACATTAGTCTTTCCAGGATATCTCCCATCCAGATGCTGACCAGGCTCACACCTGCTGAGCTTCAGTGGGTTGCCATTTGTGAACTGCATGGTATATCTAGTCAGACTCTCAAAAGTACAGATACTATGCTTTTTAAACACAGTCCTGAACTGCTGATTTACTGACCTCCTTTTTTTCATTCCAGATTGTCGGTTTAACAGCATCTGTTGGAACTGGTAAATCCAAGAATGAGCATGGCATCCGTGAGCATATTTACAACCTGTGTGCCAGTCTGGACACTGACACCATTTCCACTGTCATCAAGCATGTGGAGGAGCTCAGAGCACACGTCATTGTACCACACAAAGGTAAACCATTTTTCAGCAAGGTCCTTTTCTTTATTTTTATTTTTTTAGTATAGGACTTTTAACAGAAGATTTAAGATTTAATTTGCATGTAATAAAGATACTAATTAATTACATATACTGTAAAAAGAAAACATATATTACTTCATTCCTGGCAATATATAATTATATAATAATATACTGAAATAAACATTTTATACAAAATATTGTACCATAAATTATATTAGGAACTGGCCACATCAGCATTAGTCCTGTTTTTGAAAATACAATTAACCTTCTATTTTCTATGTGGATATCTCCAAGCCAGGTTTATCTAATGTTTTCTTAATCCAATGGGCATAAAAGGAGCATCTATTTCCAATTTATTGGCTACAACTAAAAAGTGTGATAATGACCCTTTTTTGTTACAACCAAAAGCACATGTGGCTTTCTCTGCTTAACATTTTTGAGTCACTGTTTCCTTATATTATAAACGTTCAGCTGCAGGTGGTGAGATTTTTTTCTGTCAGACTGGTTACTGGGAATGTTCCACTCAACAAATATACTGTAGACGCTGCTGTAAGATCTTTTTAAATGGCTTTTTAAATAAACAAAATGTTCATCAGGGTTGACAAAAGGGACTAAAGATTCAAATAAAGGACACTTGATGGAGTTTATCTGAAACCTGAAAGTTCGGAGGGATGACAACAACCTAGTTCAATCAGAGTCAGCTCTCAGTAATAATTAATCACACCTGGATAATTTCCTAAAACATTATAAATCCTATACGTTATTCCCATCTCTCTCACATATGTCTTTTTGTATCCCACCTCAACACCGTCTCCACATTTGCAGCTGTCCCTTGGTCATTCCTCACTCTGAATGGAGGTCCCAGCCTCCTTGTCCTATGGCAAGAGGGTTAAGACAAATTTTGACTAAAACACTCCATAATCCTTTCAGTATCCTAATTCTTGGGTGCACCCTAGAGATTTATCCTGGATTATATCCATAATTATAAAATCTCAACAACTGAAGTGATGGTGATCTACATGTTACACTTACATAAGAGAAATACACAGGGAAAAATAAATAAAATTGCTTCTATCATCTTATCTGATCCCAACAATTGTGCTAGATTCACTTGTCCTTAAACAGATTTTGTGTGTTGATTTCCTACTCTTCAGTGTGAAGATTTATGTCGTTGTGGAGTGTTTTAATGTCTCCATCCTTCTCCTGTCAGATACGAGAATTGTGAAGTCTCGGGCTTGCAACCCGTTCATGGATATTGTGTTGGGACTGATGGCTCACGTGGAGTCCATTTTGGCAAAAACATACAATCTAGGTAAGTGAGAGTGCATAAAGAAATTTGAAATTCTTTGAAACACTTTGTTATACCAAAAGCTTACCCACATCTTCATAGCCTCCTTCAGTTTGTCTACATTAACAACCATTAATAACCCCAGACGGTACATACTGTACAAAAACCTTCTCTCCAGCATTTTCTGCAGGGCTGTACGGGGAGGCCAGGCAAACATGTTAACATTTGTTAATTGGGAAAAGTTCATAATACAGAAATGCCCTTATTAAATTATACTTTAATAAAACATTGAAACACACATCGAGAGTACAGGATAGGGAAAAATAATTAAATAACAATAAGCCATGTTAAAATACCAAAAGATGTCTTAAAGCATGACATTGGGAAGTAATACTAAAACTAAATGGATTTATAAACAAAGTTTACTGTAGTAACCTACAACAAGGTTGTAGTTAACCTTATTATGTGGACCATGGTTCAAATTAGCATTTCATTTATGATTGGCAGAAAATAATATTTTTTTCCCTTGTCCTTTCCCTGATAAGGACACCAATTGAGTTCTGTCCACAATTTTGTCATCACACAAGTTCAAGTATAAGTTCCTTTCCATTTTTCAAGGATTTAGGATATCTCACGCACTCTCGGAACTATCTGCATGTCAGCAAACCAAACTCAGTACACACTGGAAAACTGACTGTTCTGTTCCCAAAATAAGGAACCTGCCATGAAGTTGGAAGGTTCTTTAATTCTGGTTTCTTCAGAGTACTGAGTTGAATTATTGAAGTTTAGAACGCTGTGCCCCCTCTCTTCCCCCAACATCCTTAGCGTGTAAACACCACTATCATTGTGATCAACAATAGCCAACATACAAGTTTCACATTTGTATGGTCATTTCAGTGTCCTGGAGGGGGGCTTCTTTTGCACCATTTACTAGCAATATCAGGCTCTTGTTCTGTTCCAGAGGCCTTGACAAAAATCCCCATGAGCACACGTGGCAGCCAGATGTACGAGCAGTGGATAGTGGAGGTTCAGAGGAGCTGCCGGGTGCTGAAGCTCGAGGATGAGGAGATGGAGAGGCAGGTGTGCAGGAAGCTGGTCACCTGCACAGAGCACTTGAGGGTAAGTGGCGAGAAATGGGACCAGGTCTCTGTACCCTTGAATACCAAAAGTACCTGAATTTGGCAAAACATCTGATAAGTAAAAAATAAATTTCCTTGTTTTAAATGGTGGACCAGCTGCCATGGTGGTCAGATGGGCCATGAGATAAGATAAGATCACATTATTAGCCATATACAATTTCTTGCATTAGGAATTTGTCTTTTCATATATCCCAGCTTCCCATATACCATGAGACACACAGGAACAAAGACAGGGAGAGAGAAGCTTAGGGTCAGAGCACAGGGTCAGCCATTTATACGACACCCCTGGAGCCTTGTTGAGGGGCCCAAAAGAGTAGGATTCCTTTGCTGTCTGCAGGATTTGAACCGGCAGTTTTCCAGCCACAGGTGCAGATCCTTAGCTACAGTGCCACCGGTCCACCCACATCTGGAATGGATGTGCCACTGGCCACATTCTCATATCTCACCATCCTCAATGAGGGAGTAAGCCATGACCTGCCATGCTGACCATGTGGGATAAGTGTACCTTTGTGTTACTTACACTTTACTCTACTAATACAGGAATCTAGTCTGAACAGAGTTTAGGGGGTTCAGTCTTAACTAGCCTGAATCACCGTTCTGTCTGGCTACCATGATATAAACTCATGGTCAAGCCCTTCTTTCTAGTAAGATTGACTGTTATCACTGTGAAGATTGACTGGTTGGTCATTTGTATATTCCAATTTGAATGTGTAACCATTAAACAGTATGACTATCAAAATATTTTTTTATGATTGTGCTGCAGAAATACAATGATTGCCTTATCATATCTGAAGATGCCCGTGTAGTGGATGCTTTAAAGTACTTACTGGAATATTTTAATAACCTTGACCCGGCATATTTTGATGAGACAGATGAGAAACTTGCCAGAATTTTTGAAGGTAATGTTTTAATTCTACTTTGATCATTTTTCTAATGGTAATTAATCTCTGAGCTAAACTGTTTGAATTGCTTGTCCTCGCTGCTGTGTCTAATTTTATTTTTGAAGCTCAAAATTGCTTTTTCTTTCTTTTCCCCTGTGCAGAAAGATAATTAAATAAAAAATGCAAATCAAAAAGCTTTATTGCCTTTGCTCCTATACTGTTCTAGTGAAAACAAGAATAGTACTATGTGATGTCTCAACAGTGTTGTCTTTGTATTTGCGCAGAGAAGAGGTCTGATCTGCAGGCCTTGGCCTGTGAAAAGGTTCAAGAGAATCCTAAGTTGTTGGACCTGCAGTTAGTTTTTGAGGAGCAATACAGGTACAACCCCAGCACAAGAACTATCATCTTTGTCAAAACCAGAGCACTGGCAGAGGTATGAACTGATATATTCTCATATGGGCATTAAGGAACGGAAAACCAAGGATGGATTTTTCTAGATGTAACGAATATGCCCCTGCATACAACAGAGGATCTCAGCCACTGGGCTGAGGGAGTTCTCCTTTAGCTCAGCTGGCAAGTTCCCCGTTGCGTGACGCCAGAGACCCAGGTTCGCGCCCAGGTGGGACTAACTGGCAGGGCAGGAGCAGCAAGGGCAGAAACCCCAAGAACCGTATTATAGACAAGTAATGGAGAAATTAGCATCCCCACTGCAGAGACCTCTGAATTTAAAAGTGGCATCATCTGGTACTGAAACCGATGAGCTATCAAGAGTGTAAGTGCCCCTCAGCAGATACTGACATATTCTGTAATGGCCAGGGACAGTTTTTTTATTTTGTCATTTAATTTTATTTTATGATTTCACTCTACATTGTACACTTTGTGGCTTGCCTTGCTTATCATGGGGTTCAATTATTTTACTGGCACAGAATAAACTCTAGGAACAAAGAGAATCAATCAATGCTAATTTTTCTGCAATTGGTATTGAACTACGGATAGAGAGGCAGTTAATAAGTGGGAAGGAAAATTACAAAATAGTTATTTAATTGTTTATTAGATGGAGATTGTAATAGCAATCAAGGAAACGATACTTGTTAAAAAAAAACTTTGCTGTTAGACTTGTTGTTTTTTACAATCCTTTGTCCAGGTCTGCATTAACTAGATGAGAAATGTTTTTTATCACTACTGGTTTATGATTTTTCTTTTTGGTTTTATAGGCAATTAAACAGTGGGTATTGGAAACTCCAGGATTAGCTCACCTCAAGCCAAAGGTTCTCATAGGTCGCAGAAAAACAGACAATATATCAGGTAAGGAAGTTTCTTACTTTTGGACAGTTTTCATTTCATTAAAGAAGCTGGGTTTGCTGATCTTGGTTTTGCTGAATAGTCTGTCAGGAGACACTAAGGCAGATTCTTTTATGCTCCCCATAACAATACAAAACTGATAGCCTCGGTCCCTGTGTGTTTCCCTCAGGTATGACGCTCTCAAATCAAAAAGCTGTTCTGGATGCCTTTAAAAGTGAAGGAGGCAGTAAGCTATTGATAGCCACCTCCGTGGCAGATGAAGGAATTGATATTGTTACATGTAATTTGGTACTGCTGTATGACTATGTTGGAAATGTGATCAAAATGGTTCAAACCAGAGGTAAGTCAACTCAATTACTATACTTTGAAATCACTTCTCGTTTGATTTCTTTTTTATTTGATGTTTGCTACATATCTCAAAGTATATTTTGTACTTTCAGTAGCCAAAATGTCGTTTTGAGTACTTTGCTTTAGGCTCATGCTGTCTTTGTGGGGACATTGCACTGGGTCTCAGTCTTTAACTATTTGATATTTTCTACTTTACTGAAATGAAACCTGATGTGAAAGAGTTTTATCACTGTCGGATTTACGTGAAGCTGCCTTATAGCTTATTTTAGAGATTATCTCCACCTCTGTTTGTCAGGAGTTTATTTTTATGGTATTCTCACATTTTGTCTGCACATTGACATGCACGCGCGCATCACACACAAACCAAGTCTCACTACAAAGCAAATCTAAGCATCCTTTGTGTTCCAGGCCGTGGAAGGGCAAAAGACAGCCGGTGTATTCTTATCACCAGCAAGACAGAGCATGCAGTGAAAGAGCAGATCAATATCATGCAGGAGAAAATTGTGTACGAGTCCATTGAGGAAATACAAAAAGTTAACCATGAAGTCTTTTTATCTAAGGTAACATATTAACAGTTTCTTTCGGAACATTCTTATTCATTTTTTAAAGAAAAGGCCTGGAATCTCACGGAGTGCATATCAGCACTGCAGAAACCAGTCTGGTTTTGGCTGAGGATGTGCGCAAGAAGCCTGTGGCTCACTGTTAGGAGATTCATAAAGGAATTCCAAAGTAAAGAGTACAAACTATTTTCCTTTTTTAAAATATAAGTCTTTTAACACTGTTGTAACAGAAAGAATAAGTTCTGGATCCCGAGATGAAGTTAAACAGAAGAGTTTGTTGCATGCAAGGAACAACAAAACCGAAGTATTGTTCAAAGTGCCAGTACAAACTTTCAGTTTATATACTGTAGGGTTTTCCTGCCGCTTCTGACGTCGCTCCTTTTTATGGTAAAGAGGTGAGGTCACGGTGTTTGACCAGTTTACAAACTCTGGCCAAATGGTCAGGGTTTTAGATTACCCTCCCTGGGGTGTTTCCTAGCTGGCATCTGGAATCAATATCAGTTATCTCCTTTTCCTGCCATAAACTCCAGTTAACCCCTTCTTCACATCTTGTATATTTCTTCAACACCAATAGCACCTCACTGATTGCATTGGCTCAGAATTTAGAATTATAAATTGTTAAAGGAAAACTTGTACAGTGGTCATACAGGGATATGTTCATTGGTGTTACTGGCCTCCAGAGCTTCTCAAAGCTAAAGGAAACCCTTGATAACGTTTAGTTGAATTGTGAGAGTGTGGAACAATCTACCCAGCCATGTTGTTGAAACACATACTCCTGCTTCTTTCGATAAGCACATGGATCAGATCCTTGGATCAATTAACTACTTTAAAAATTGGCTGGATGGGAGAAATATATTCGTTTTGTAGAACTTGCATGCTAACATCTCACATATCATGAATAGCAAATTAATACAGATTTTGTCAAAATTGTGATGCCCTGGGGGTTGTGACGGCCATTTGAACACAGACAGACATGTCCAATGCTCCGAACACCAGCCTTTTTAGTCTGCTGTGGAACTTTTCCACATCTGTACAGGCACTCTCCTGCGAGAGTGGTGTTGACATAGGCCTCTTACTCTGGGTAACCCAGATGTGTGGCGTCACAAACTCTGAGAACTCTGGGCCTTTCACTTGCAGATTCCCAGGCTCAAACTCTGCACCACAACCATGCCACCTCGCCCATGATGAGCGAGGTCCTGTATGGGGCTCCCTCACTGAGCCTTTGCTTGTGGTTACCCAGGCTTGACGAGCGTAACCTTGATGACACTCTTGCTGGGAGCCTTCTTGCTCACAGCCATCAACACAGACCCTCCTGCTCCCAGTCTATGATGGCTTCTGGTTCTCTCACCATCGGTCAGCCCTCGGACTTCCAGGTCCGCCTCCTGCCATCAGCGTCCTCACCTGACGCAACCAAGCTGGGTCTCACACACGCAGAGTCTGCAGCACTTCACTCTTGCACTCGGAGCTCTCTAACTATCAACCCGAGTCTCTTCAGGGCACGTCACTCAGTGCCGAGACTCCTCACTCTTTCCCTCACTAAGATCCACACACGACCTCCCTGGTGCCTCACTCTGAAGCTCCATGTGGTGGAGTTGCAGCTGCTGGTGCACCTTCCCTGTGCCTTGTGTGAGGACCACTCCTCACCAAAGGCTGGCAGCCAGACGGACGCTACTCCCTCCCCCAGTACCCTGTATCACCTGTGGGAGGGTCTCTCCGCCACACCGACTCATACTCTATCTCATACTCACTCTACGTTAACACAAAGAAACTCACTCTCACCCAGTGGGCCTCTAACAGCCTTGCTCTCACGTTTACTCTAAACAGGCTGCTGTCTCTTGAAATCTCTTGATGTTGCAAGGCTCCATAATCTACTGCATCGTCCCCACCCAGGACTGTTGCTGTTTCCGGTCCATTCAGGGTTCATTTCTGCACAGGGCCCCTCTGGGACTGTCGCACACCAGGGTTCAGCTTCTCCTAACATCACCCCCTCCAGCAGCATCTCACATCCTCTGCTGTCCTGTTTTGGCCTGGCTTGCTCACTCCCGAGCCTCCATATACGGGGGCCCTGTTCCCCCACGTCCATTCCCTCCCAAGTCCCGAGTCAGTCTCTCTCAGGGAAGCGTTCGGCATGCTCTCGAACCACTCCCACAGCTGAGGTTCATTACCACTCACTCCCACAGCTGGTAATGAACTTCAGCTGTGGTTGCTGAGGCAACACATCACTCTCTATTGTGAGCTCCGCCCCCACATTGAACACACCCTGTGTGACACCACAGTGTGTATGACCTTCTGTCAGTCATACAGACTATTGTTGAAAGTTACCCATATACATCGCATAAAATTTCATTAATATGTTAAAACATGAAGACTTTATTGATTCAGAAATCTGGTGTTATTGGTTTCTGGATAAAAAGGGATATTTTTTACAAACACGTTTCATTTTTATTGTTAGTTTTTTGTTCAAAAGGGGCAGAATTTGGTTCAGGGAAATACAGTAAGTTTGCAATGCGTGGCTGCAAAAAAAAAACCAACTTATTCTTCTCTCCTCTTGTGAGTCAGATCAAGAAAATCCAGATGAATGAAAAGAAAAAGAGGGATTTTGAGAGGCAAATGGCAGTTTCTAAAAAGAAGCATACTGATGTGTATGACCTACTTTGTGGAACATGCTTTATCACAGCTTGCACCTCTGACGAGCTTCGACTCCTTCAGGTAATGAACTCAGCAGAGCAGCATCACAAAGACTAGTGCCACTTAGAGGTTCGTGATCCTACCCACTCAGGGTTTGGAAATTGGTTTTAAATTTATTTTGCTTTTAAAATGTCCTACAGTAGATGGATGTCATCATAGTCGGATGTCTTTTTTATCTCCATAGAGCAGACACAGGACAGGTTTGGCTTAATCTGAACATTTCTTATGCGTGCCCTTTTCCGCTTCACGTCAACTTCGGAGTCATGAACTGTACTAAAACGTGGCCTAAACAAAACATTTAGGTTGCAATAAGTTTTGAATAACATTTGTGGTATAAGATCTCTATTGTTCTGTTCTTAGTTTTCAATATGTGCTAAGTTTCAAGAGCTGTCTCTTTCCTCTTTTAATGCAGGAACATCACAGGGTTGTCATCAGTAAATCTTTCAGTTCACTCTGCAACCTTAAGCCCCACCCAAAGCCAAAGTGCCACGATGACATCGAAATGAAACAGAAGATATCCTGTGGTAAATGCAACCGTGACTGGGGCATCATGGGTACATGGAAAGGTCTGCAGTCTTTCCCTTTGCTGAAGACAGATGGATTTGCCTTCCTCAACAGGCGTACACAGCAGAAGTTAGTATTTAAAAAGTGGCAGGATTTTCCTGGCATCATCAAGGAATTCAACTTCCTGGAAGTCTCAGGCAGCACTAATTCTGTGGCAGAAGGGTCCAGTGCTCAGAGTGTATAGAGCTCGCACAGATCATTATGGTATATTCAGTTCACATGGATTTAGTAATAAGTGATGGTATCACTTGTAAAAATGCATTTTATTTCTTTTACTGGGGAAAGTGATGTTAGTTTTTTCAAGCGGGAATATAACCATAAAGTCTTTTCCATTGGCGACTTTTTTTTTGACAATAAGTGAAAATTACAGGGGCAGCATGGGGGCAAGCTTTTTTCTTTCCTGGTGGGATTTCGGGATTTCAAGGGAAATTCATACTGGGAAGGCAGAGGGGAGACATTGTTTCCAATACAACCAGCACTTGCTATAGAAGTATGGATAGAATAAAGTGAACACAAATAGCTGAATGGCCTCGCAAGTTTGTTTCTAAATAAGGTGGGAAGTATTTTTGCTTTTTCAGTTGAATGTTTGTATGAAGTTAAATAAACGTAATCTCTACTGAAGTACTTTGTTTCTGCATTTGGATCTCCGCATGTGAAAGCATTTTTGGGGGGTCGTTATTTTAACAAACTCATGGAATCCTAATGTTTGTCTAATACTGGCTTTAGTTTTTTTTTTCGTTTGTAAATGAAATTCAACAGCAGCTTTTGCATTAAATTAACCAACGTGTAATTTGTTGATCCGTCAAGGTGTAGTCAGGTGTTTCCTGCAGTCACGTGTTGATAATGGAGAGACTTGTCACTGAAAACAACACAGATGATTTCACAGGTCCTTGTTTGACTATACAATTTAAAACAATCACAACTATCAATTTAGCAGTTCAGTCAAATTCTAATAATGATGAATCAATCTAACAGATATCAACATATTTAATACTTTGGTGTTTACTTACCTGGCTGAGAAAATGACAGCGCTGGTTGAAGATCAGGACTGTCACAATTCTTCTCATCTATGAGGAAATAACCAGGAAGGCACCTGCAAGAGTGAAGCTGGGATGGAGAGAGGGGAACTAGAGAAGACTGTGGAGAGACTCTATGTGCAGGGTTGTGGGCAGCTAGTGAGTATTTATAGTTAGTGCAACATTACAATTTGACCTCCTTCCTAACTTCTGTTAAAACAACATGATGATCACAATGGACACCAGCTGCATTGACAAATATGTATCCCACTGCAACAGAAACGTATTGCTAAATAAACATTTAGAAGCCTTCAATTTATTTTATTGCTATACCAGGAAGCATTAAGGTCTGTTTTTCTTGCTAAATGTAGTTTTCAGAACACTCATTTGTATTCAGGGTAAAACACTATCTTCATCTCCTAAGTAACAGAGTGTTCTTAGTCGATGCTGAAAGTGGGTATTCAGTTGAATTAGTAGACATGGTTGAATGCTTAATGGCTTTACCTCATGTGAACTTGATTTGGAAGACAGAAATAGGTTTTCTAGACTGTATTACAAATGCTTCACATTGTTGAAAGTTATGCTAAAAGTCTATGCTACGCACATGAAATGAGAGAAGCTTGTCAAGGTACAGTTCTCTAGATTTACACCTGCACTGGGGAATGAATTACTTTAGTGATTTTTATAGTGATTTTTATCCATTTAATTAGTGTGTAGCATCATAGGGCTTACATTTTATTCTCAACATGGGCCTTAAATGGCTTCTAAGACGTCCTTGATCCACCCTTGAGCTTAGATCTAGTATTCTGTGACAATTAAACCATCAAAAATGATCTACATGGGAGTCAGTTTACAAAATATAAAAACTGCAGACAATAGATACAGGAGCCAAGATTATTATTTTTTTATACAGAGACAATTAGTGTTAACATTATATCTTGGTACACAATGAAAATCACACTTCAGATTTATTTTCAAAAGCTAAATACAGGTATACAGAATCACATGTACATGCTAACCAACTAGTGGTGTAGTGGTAGTGATTTACTGGGTTATTATTTTTCTTAGGATAAACTATTTGTGCATGTAAGTCATATAATTAGCAAAAAGGATTTATGTGCATTCCGGATATGGTGAGTACAGTTTGACAGTTGGGTTGTAATTTAATATATCAAGCCACTTATTCTAAAAAAAACAAGATTTCTGTCAGCACAAATTCAGTCTCCTGTCAGACAGGAGATATCCTGTCTGAAACAAGCATTCTTCATGGAATGAGATGCTCCCCTTCCTCTTCCCCTTCACAACAGACTTAGAAATAAGTTAGTATTCAGAAAAACAGACAGTGATCATACAGACTGTGATCACCACTACCATTTCATTCATTTACTGCATCTTAATAATGATTTTGGGTTGTCCATGGCGTGGGGAACTCAGGGAAGAGAATCTGCCATGTACATACAGTAACAGCTTGTTTCAGGGAAAATATTTTGCATGTGAGGAGTCCATTCATGAGAAACGGCTTGGCAGTGAAACATCAAAATCATGTTTTTGTGACAGACAGCTTTTGTGGTAGTAATGAAGTGTCATTTCACCTGATGGAAACAATTTGTGTGGTGAAATTATGACGAACATCATGCTGTACTTTTGAGTTTGTCTAAGCCAGTTGTTCAGGTGGTGGATATATACTGAACTTCAAAAAAACAATATCACTCTATTCATGCATGTTTGTAGAAAAATGAAGTGTACAGGATTTGGATGTTGATTAAATGTTTTTGGCTTCATTTTCATTACTCATTCATGACTTACTCTACGTCACCTGATAAATGATGGAGTTGATTTGGGACAGATGATGATATGAGTTAACCTGTTGAATTTCTGGCCAGGGCAGCACAGTGGCTCTGTGGTTAGCATTTCTGCCTTGTAGCACAGGGGCCCTAGGTCAAATCCCTTGGGTGCTATCTACATTGAGTTTGTGTGGTCTCCTTGTGTTCACATGGGTTTCCTCTAGGTGCTCTGGTTTTCTCCCACAGCCCAAAAAACATATTGGTATTTTAATTTAGTTCTGTTCAAATTGACACTGGTGTGTATCTCTGTCTATGTGTCTGCCCTGCAATGGACTAGCCTTCCCTCCATTGTGTTTCCTGGCTTGTGCCTGCTGATTGGCAGGTTCTGCCTCCCTACAGCCATGCACTGGATACACTACTGGTTTAGAAAATGGATGAATGGATGGAATTTCAGGCCAAATGAAAAACAGAAAAACACCTATGCCTCACTGACAGATGCCTCACGTATCGAGAGAACAACACATTTTTACCATTGATATTTTGAAGCAGCACCAGTAGGTAGACTCACCAGCAGTCTGAGACAAGTCATTTTTAGTAATGAAAAGTGGAAGTCAGGAGGTGTGGTACAGTAGTGCGGAATTAAATGCTAATTGTTGTAGTAAACAGAAAAATCAATGATGATGTCCAAATGTGGGCTAGGCAGGAGTTATTAGAACTGGTACTGATTGATGGAAAATTGACTGCAGAGCACGACTTCGATCAAGAACTGTTATGCCACTTGTTGTCTGTTGTTCTGTGGGCTCATCCTCATATGACAATATTCGAGCAGGACTAAATGCATCATTATGCTGCTCGTGTAACAGCAGCTTTTTTGCAAGATGAGAATTTGACAGTTATGCCACAGATATCCTACTCGCCAGATGAGAGCCCCAGTGAACATCTGTGGGACAGTGGAGACAATGTGTACTTCTAGATGTCAGTGTCCAGTAAACAGACACATGCTTGTCAAGGCTCTACACAAGGAATGGGACCGATAAAACATTATCTGCAACCTGTTACAAAGCATATAGCTTACATTGCTTCCAACAATGACTGCTCATGCTATTACCCTGGAATGTTCACAGTAGACCCCCAGTCACTCAATGTGTTTAAAGCAAATGTTAACCAATAATGAAATTACAGTATCTATGTCATGCCTATTCAATAAAATGCACCCCCAATCTACAATAAAATGTGGGATTTTTCTGTTAGTAAGGTTAATTACAATGATAAGTTTCTTTTGGTGACAAGTACTGTATGACATACTACAGTAGGTGCGTGGTATCAGAAATGGTGACTTAGAGTAGAGTAGTTTATTGCCGTATGTACACGCTGGTCTCTTGGGACAAACACCACACAATGTAGATGATATTAACAATAAATATGTTGTAGAAAGAAAAATAAATAAATAGGTAGTAGCAAGACCAAAAGAAAACAAAATGGTAGACTAAACTTTAAGCACCACAGAAAGTGCAAGTGCTATTGTGCCTTTTTCAGACTAGCTAAAGTGTTGAATCATTTACAATGGATGCAGATTTATATATTCTTAGTTCTTATTTAAAGCCAATACTGTGTTGCTCAAAAAACAGTAAGTTTGAACAGTACACATAAAGACAAAACACTTTTTCACTGTTAATAAATCTATGGTGATACAAGTAACCTTGACATTAGTCTGGTTTTTCAGTGTCTCTGTGACCTCCAGCCATCATCTTTAACTCAGGGCTGAACTTCTCAACAGCCTGACAGCCCTCTGGTTTTCATTCCACCTCAGATCTCAGTGACATAATAGAATAAGAAGTCAAATCACTAAAATAAGTTTTAGTTATTAATCTGTTGCTGACTGAAAGATACGTGTAATATCTACCCTCGACGACCAGATTTTCCCATCTCTGCTTTAACATACAGCATTGTATCTTTGCTCAAACTCTTAGTGTGAGATGTACAGGATATTGTAAGAATTTTCATTTGCTGTCCCAGTATGGACAGGTATCATATAATGCCACCACCACTCAATTTCATAACATTTTATGGTACGTTCTGAGGTCATATTGATTGCAGTGTACTTTGTGAAATAGATTTAGTGGAGATTTTCTTGCACAAAACCCAAGAGAACCATCCAATTTAATGTTTTAGATGATAGAAGTCAAAATATTTCTTTATATTTTCCTAGAGAGTGTTTGAAGTTCTGAAAGGAATAATATATCAAAAAGAAAAAAGTGCCATGAATTATGCAGTTGATAGTGAGAGTAAGAGCTGACAGTTTAACCCTATATGGGCCTGTTTTTTACATCTAATAGAACAGGCAGCTTTGCTTCACATGTTAAATTAATCATTTCATCTTTATTTTAGGGTGTGATACAAATAATTACATTACGGAGAATATTCTTTTAATTGGGTAAGATGTTACCTTGATTTATAGCACACAAGCCTAGGTCAAAATTCAGATAAGAAAAACCCAAAGGTCTTGAGCTACATTCTGTTTTTCACATATGAATGCCAAATAGCTTTGTGAATTATAGTTGCAATAAATAACCTGTTGACTGATTGGTGATGGGAATGGGTGATTTTACTTTATGCATTGCACTGAAGTGGGAGATCCTCTCCACATAATATCACTAATGAAACGAATAACCTGTAGATAGCAACTTTGAATGGACAGAGATGCATTGCATTTCATTTCTTTGAAGGATGGGCCTCTTGAATTAATCTTTAGTTGTGTGAAAACAATTCATGGAACTGGCATGGATCATGTACTGGTAATTAACTTTAACGAAAAAAATATATAGGCGGCATGGAGTGGTTAGCATTTGCTGCCTTGCAGCTCAGGGGCCCTGGGTTCAATTCCAGACCTGGGGTGCTGTCTGTGGGGAGTGTGCATGTTCTCCCCGTGTTTGTGGGTGGTTTCCTCCCATAGTCCAAAGACATACTGATAAGTTAGTTATCTTTTGAGAAAAATTGGCTCTGGGAGTGTGTGTATGTTTGTCTGTCTGTGTTTGCGTCTGTCTGCCCTATGGTGAACTGGCGGCCCATCCAGGGTGTACCCTGCCTTGCGCCCCATGCTTGCCAGGAAGGGCTTTGGCTCCCCCGCAGCCGTGTTATGGATAAATGGTTGGAAAATGGATGGACGGAAACAATTATTATAGTTACTTCATGATCACCTAGCATCCTTTCAAATGCTCTAAAACAATTAGTTTCGGTGATGCTTTTATCCCAAGCAAATTATGTACACCTATTATCCAAGTAAGACTGGAGCAATTTCAGAGCAGTATCTTACTCTGTGGTACAAAAGCAATGTTTCACCTGGGGTTTGAACCCTTAACACTGTTTCACAATTTCTCTGCAGAGAAGGAGTGAAAAAATACATGGCTGTATGAACTTATTTTCGTATCTTCATGGTACTTCCATGGACACCCAGTCCCCAGTGGTACAAAATCTGGAAATGTTAGCCAGCAGAAAAGTAAGTCTATCAACAAATGGTAGACAATTCTTCTGTAAGGACTCAAATTAACAGTTTCCAACACATAAAGTCGTTTTTAGCAATGGGAGTTCAGTGGCCTAAATATTCCTTTAGCATTTATATTCAGTGTCAGTTTCACTTAGACATAGTGTTTGAGTGTTGAGCTGATGTATGATTACAGTACTCAGAGAGCACCTAACGAAGCAGACAAGAGATCCAGACTGTGATAATGAGAGTGAATACAGAGCATGAGGAAAAATGAAACAGAAACACAAGTATTTATATATTTACAGGATATAATCTATATAAATTATCTTTAGTAATGCATACCATCTGAAGATAAAGTACATAGTAATTGAAAAGAAGCTAAAGTGGCAATATTTTTATAAAAATACAAAGATTCTGTGAATCCTATAATTGCAAAATCTATATATTAAGTTTTATTCTTATAAAACTATAATCTAGTAAGCCAAAATGGGTTTTTAGGTTTTTCTTCTTAACTTATCGGTTGGTTATTCAATAACAGTAATCTGTAATGGGATGAAAAACAAATTCATCAAATGCAAATAAGGAAAACATAAATAATCAAGTTACTTAGCCCTTATTTATGGTATAACCATTTATGTAAATGTAGTTTTTATTAATGATGTATAGGGCTCTGCGATAAACTGTACAACTGCAAAAACAGGACAAAATGCACAAAATAAAAACATATCTGACTCCCAGTACCAATGTCCATCCATTCTGTTAATGTTTATCCTTAGAAGATCATGGAGAGCTGGAGGCAACATCTTCTTGGACTGTGTGAAGAAACCAGAGCACCTAGAGAAAATTCACTGGGCATGATGCTAACATGCAAACTCCACACAGAAGGTGCCTCAAGTATAAAACCCAGGACCCAAGGTTGTGCTGACTCATTCAACGTATTTCTGAAGTGTTCTTTCTAAATCTTTTTTCACAAGAGATAAAGTCATTATAAAGTCTGCGATAATCCAAAAAACTCCTTTGGTGTTATTGCATAATCACTATTATGAATATTTTCTATAGCAGTGAAAAAGTGAAAAAGGAGATTTAGAGGCCTATCTAATTTTTCCCATAATTCAGAATGTTCTACAAAGCTGACCACTTTAACCAGTTTTTTCCTAATTCAATATTTTATGGGCCAGGTTTGCTTTCAGAAATTGTCTGTCATTAAACATTGGGTATGATGCAGTGGCAACAGGTTTAAATGCAAGCATATATATGTTGTAGGTGTGATGCAGAAGCAAACTTACCCCTACAGACTCCCCATAGTGCTGAGCCCGTAGTGATGACTGAAAACATTCTGAACAGGTGTGTGTGTGCGCAGTGGAGAGAATGAATCAACTAACCTTTTTGGGTTTCATGGTCAGCACTCTTAACAGCCCTCAAAGGCTGTGAGGCAGGACCCTGCTTTAGCGACATTAATCACATGGGGAGAATTCAAGTAGTTTAAGGATATTTATAGCAACAGATTGGGGGGTTTTATTGTGAGACAAACAGGACATGAAACTGACACATGAGCTACCCTTTTTGGTCATGTATGCTGACAGACTACAGATACGCAGGAGGCAGCCCTGATTGACAAGAAAAATGGACTCTACCTCTTTACCAAGTCAGTTATGTGTGGAAAAAAACTGGGATAAAATGTGAGTGTGAGTGAGTGTGAGTGAGGGAAATAAACACTGTACTGCCATGACTAGAACTGAACACTCCATTCTGCCTGAAGCTGAGCACATTTTCTCTGCAGACAGCCCTCTTTCTGGCTCACTGCCTAGCTGTTACAGATGCTACCACACAATCAACGTCCAGAAATACAGTTCGAAATCTAGAATCTTCTCACCATCTCATTTGGTATAATTGAAGCACCTCTCCCAGTATGACCTTCCTAGACATAACCTACTTGTTTGAAGTACACAGCTCAAATGCTTGACCTGCTTTCACAAGCTCCTGTAATTACCTGTGTCTCAGTGATATCCAATGGGGTGTGGTTTATATAACTGTTCTTCCTAAGCAGCAATTCATGTACAGTTATGCTAAATGAAATCGGAGGTGGATTTTTATTCTTTCCTGGCTGTTTGCCACTGTTATCATTAGAGCTCTGCTCTTAGTGAGAATTGTGTAAGTCTGGTCCTGTCTTTTCCCGCTTTCTTTGGAGTCTAGCTCTTAAAACACTAAGGCTTAATACATAATCCTCAAAATGCAGTGCTTATGTTTTTGGATAGTTGTTGTTTACTCTGGAAAGAATACATGCAGAACCAGTCCAAACATACAACATGAGTATATGTTTTTATAACACCCATTGTCCAGTAGATAAGACCAACAGATGGTTTTATCCCATTTTATAAACCATGCAATATCTCTGTGCTGCTCTTGAGCTACAGTATGACATATTAAGTACAGTATTTGTCAATAACCTGTTCACAAAAGGAATTCACAAAATTGTAAAGCAACAAGAACATAAATGCAGAACAAAATGTGTTATATCTAACAGATGAAAGTCTCATTCAACTTTAAAATTTTATATTCCATTTTTTGTATTCTCTGTCCTCTATTTATTCATTCTTTTACAACTAATAATTTCACACAAATTCCAGTCTTTCGTCAGCCTAATCACCTGGCCTCAGATCTCCCTGCCATTATTTCATCAAAAATGAAAATGAAACGAATTCTTATGGAAACTGGGTCTTTTAAAAAAATGTTTAAAAAAACTGGGTGCCATCAAAAAAATGGGTTTGTCTTCTTTTTGCCACTAGACTACATTTTACTTCTGCGAAATCATTCATGCAAATTAGGATGGGATAAAATTAACAGAAGGAAACAGCAAGTCCATAATTCCGATGAAAAAATAAGCACAATAAAAATGTAAATAAAAAATAATGAAAAAGACTTTTATGTTTCATTCATAAAAGAATACTATATTCTAGGGTTGGTGCGGGGGCACAGTAGTTAGCATTGCTAAGGGGCCCTGAGTTAAATTCCACGGCTGCTATCGTTGTGCCGTTTATATGCTCACTATGTGGGTTTCCTCCGGGTGTACTGGTTTCCTCCCACAGTCCAAAGACATACTGGTAGGTTAATTGGGTTCTGGGATGGATTGGTGTTCTGGTATCCAGAATGTATCCTGCCTCGTACAAGTTGCTTGCTCCATCTCCCACGCAACCCTGTATTGAATAAAACAGTTACACACATTTCTGGATGAACGAATACGATATTCTCCTGCTGCCTATTAGGCTATTAGGTAATTAACACTTTAGGCAATTAGGCAATTAACACAAAGTGGTCATTTTTGCAGAGAATTCATGTTCAGGTTATGTGTTCATTTATTTTCTTTCAGAGCCAACATGGAACATTCACTGGAATGGCTTGGTTTGAGGTTTAAGTAGGTAGCTGTGTCAGCACTTGAATCCATACTGAAAAGAGACACCACGTTTTGGTCTTCTTTTCGCTCCACTGCCGAAATCTTGTGTCTCATTTTGAGGTTTAGTCAGGTTAAGGGAGTTAAGACAGGTAACTCAGATTCTGAGAGCAATATACTGTACAATACAATTCAATAAGCATTAAGCGCAAAGCTGTCAGTATGTTTGGGAATGCCTAGCCTTGGCACATTTGTAACAATGAGGATGTACAGTATACAGTAAGTAAAACATGAAAGTGTTATCTGTAACCTACTCATCTGTGTTTTTGCTGTAGGAATTTTTTTACACTTTTTGTTAATCTAAACAAAAATGAATAAGAATAAGTAACCAACGATTTATACAGTAATGCTAGAATTTGTAAACATGAAACTGTAAAAATAGTTTACTGATGACAAAGCAGCATTAGACTGGAGTTTTCCTTTCCGTGAGTTATTGGAGCCCAACCAATAACTCACGTCCCTAGAGATACACAGGTATCTCTCAGCTGTGCTGAAATACTGATATTGCTCTGTTAGTTATTATTTTATTTTACTTTTAAAATATTTTTGGATATTAGTATTGTTGAATTGTGAGTTATTTAATTTGTGATTTTACTGGGATTGTGCAAAGCCTCTTGAGATGCAAGACATGAAATGGCACTTCATACATTAAAATTGATTTAAAGACTGAATTTCTTAAATCATATATTCTTTGATTTAATGAAGATTTTATCAGTAACTTGTGAATTTCTGCATGTATAATTATAATATTGGGCTATGAACAATAATCAATTAGCAATAAAAATGAGGACGAAGATGATGATATTTTAATGTTAAATTTAGGACTGATTATTTTAAATGGCGTGAATTCCATCCAGCTTTCTCTGTCAAGTCAGTGGAGTGGACTGCATCCAGGTCAAAATATATAATAAAAGGGGTACAGAAAACCGTTTCCATGGTCACTGCTCTTCTGGCAACGAACGAGATATCATTTCCGTCTCTCAATCTTTTTCACTCATGCTGCAGACACGTAACTGGTGGGGGGGAGTGATGTTAAACGCTGTCTCCTAAGAGCACGGCTTATCCTGGAAGTGAAGGATTTCTCTCTCTTTCTCCCCTCACGTCTCTCTCTGTCCTTTTCGGTTTTCTTTTCTGTTCGTGCTGTTCCGACGCACGCACACACTCACTCACACACACACAACACCCACTCTCTGAATCCCTCCAGTCACACTCACAGACATGTGAGTGGGCAGGCGTGTGGTACAGAATAGACAACTTCCAAGCTGCCAGTGCCGCGTCTAGCCAGCTGTTAAAGAGGCAGGGTTCCACTTTGAGGCAGACATCCCACTCTCTTGTCTGTGGGCTTGAAGACCACTTGCCTGAATCGTGTCTAGCTGAGAGGGCAGGGAAGGGAGAGGACCCGTCCTTGGGGAGGAACAATGTACAATTCAGGGCGGAATATGATTAACTAAAGATTCGCCACCCAGGGGAAAACAGTCTCTCTCCATACGTCCATACCTTTATAGTTCCATTGCCATGTTTTTTTTTGCTAATTGAAAGGTCACTCACTGTGGGAAGATGAATGTTCATCATATGTTAGTGTGTGCTTTCTGCTCATTTAACTTTTTCAGGATTTACAGATAAAAAGAGGTAGTCGTCTCTTTTATATGAGTTACATTTTTTACATGTCTTGACTCTGTGTACTGATGGACAATGGAAATGCAGTTAGGCACATACAGTACCCTTTGTTAATTTCATCTTAAGCAACGAGCGGGTAGGTTTGTCTGAGTACAATTGCTCCTTAGGGATAACAAAAGTTCTGTTGAGTTTTAGTCATGTGGTTTCACAAAAACTCTAAATTACTCCAAGGGGCCCAATTGCTTACTGAGTACTTGGTGATTTAAGTTAAAATTGCTAAGATACATCAGTCAAGAATCTGTTTAGGCGTTCAAATACAATGATTTGCCCCACATGAGTAATGAAAATGTCCTCGTATGTACAAACATGATTGAAGGTAAAGGACAAAAAAAAACTTTTCTTAAACAATCAGCAGACCAGCTAGCTCTGTGAGAAACAGCTAGCCAGACTAATCAAGCAAGCTAGCTCTGTGAGAAACAGGCTGCATTCTGGAAGCCAGGACTCCAGCCCAGAACCATCATATGCTGATTGATCTGCAGAGTTATCTTCAGCAGAATAACTGTAGCTCATCATCTGCATGAAAATTATCTGCCACGCTGCTGAAGGTTAAAGCTGAGAGATGAAACTACCATCTCTCAGTGAGCCAAGGAACACCTGAGTTGATTGCAGAGAGACCGATGGAGTGCTTTATTTGCTGACGAATGCTGTTTACCCTTGGCAGTCCTGACAGAAGACAATGTGTATGGTGATGCCATGATGGGTGTTGTATTGTTCTAACCTACTGGTAGAGTGATAGAATGATGTGGAAAGAATGTATTTGACACAAGAATGGCTTAAGTGTAGATAGAAGGCAGCCTTACTCCTTAGGACTTCTAGCCCCAAGTCCTCAAGCCAATAGTTTTTCATTCTCTGCAAGTCAGGAAGTGTTGATTTTCCAGCAGGACAATGCAAAACTGCACAGTTCTGAGAATCCCAGTGACACAACATCAAGAAAACAAAATTGAGTCCATCAGACCATCTGTGGAACAAACCTGACAATACCATCAAAAGCAGACAACTACTGAGTGGGGGAAGAGATTAACAGCAGTTTTTATTGTCCAATCAGTTCTATGCATCAAAAGAAGGCTATACCTGACAACATCATTGTCATGTTTTCTAATTAATACTGTGTCTGTTGCAGAGATTAACATTGCTGCTTCACAGAGCTAAGGCCCCAGGTTCAGTTCTTGGGATGTTATCAGCATGCAGTTTGTATGTTCTCCCAATGTTTAATGGGTTCCCTCCCACAGCCCAAAGACATACTGATAGGTATTTGGCTTCTTGGAAAATTGGCCTTGGTGTGGGTGTGTCTGTGTCTGTCTGCCCTGCAATGGACTGCAGTCTCATCTAGGGTGTATCCTGCTTTGTTCCCATTGCTTGCTGGGAAATGCTCTGGCTCCCCAATGGATGGAAGAATAATGTGCCTATTTTCACCCTTGTAATTTATGGGGATTTTTTACCTCTATTTTTATTCACATTTTCTGTGATTTTGTTTGATATTTGTGTTTTCAAATTTTTTATTAATCTGTTAAGCCCACCAAAGATCTGAGTGCTGCATTTCCTTTCTGCCTCAGTGTAATTTTCATTTCTTTAAGTTCCATTTCAAAGGGGTATAATTTTATTTACAAGCAATGTAAATGAGAAAATGGGGGATGTGTGAAAGAGGGCCAGCAGATTATGAGCTACGATGTATGCAAGTGTTTACACTGAGCCAAAGGTGAAATAAAATGCCAAACTGTGAGAATGTGTTTTTTTTTCAGGAAGAATCCATTTCGCACATAATGGATACACATACATGTAATTCTATACTGCTGTGTGAAATAATGATAGTTCTATAAACCCAGTACATCCCTTGTGAATAAACTCATAAGAATTAATGTTTTTTTATTTATGGAATTATTTCATATTCCATGACCAGTACAGTCTTGCAGTGGATGTCCTTTATTGAAACAGACTAGCCTACTTAGTTTTCTCCTTAAACCTCACCCTCAGCCAAAGGTAAGGCTAAAAGTCACAGAAAAGCTCTCTTACCTACAGGAAGGATTTATGATTTGAGTGTAGATATCTTAAATTAAATACATTAACTATTCAATGGACCCTATTCATGTAAAATGTATATTCTATTTGAACAGAAGAATTTTCTTTGCCTTAGTAAGTAATTGTTTGTGACACTAATGTAAACACTGGTCAGGATAAATTAGGAGGAATTATGTAATAATAATAATAATTGCTTACACTTATATAGCGCTTTTCTGGACAATCCACTCAAAGCGCTTTACAGGTAATGGGGACTCCCCTCCACCACCACTAATGTGCAGCATCCACCTGGATGATGCGACGGCAGCCATAGTGCGCCAGAACGCTCACCACACATCAGCTATTAGTGGGGAGGAGAGCAGAGAGTAATGAAACCAATTCATAGATTGGCTTAGATACTGTAGTATATTTTTGCAGTTAATGATACAAAAATCAGCATGAATTTCTGGTGGTCCCTAGCTAGGACAGTCCCATTGCTTGGCAGACTATGCAACTCCTAATCCAGCCTGCTCTGTCCTGCACTCTACCCGAGACTCACTGACACTCGATGCCCCTTGCTGGTAAATACAATACCACCTGAGACACGCCTTCACTGTTAACTAGAGCACTCGTTTTTAATTTTGTAAGGAAGGAACACTTAACTCCACAACAAGATTTAATCCACAACAGTTTTTAACAACTCAGTGATAATGTATTTACATACATTATCCACAATCTAGTGGAAATGAACATACAGTTTATGTTTTTAATACCTATAACTCCTTGGGAGGGGGCAGTGTAGTGGGTCACTCTCTAGATTCACAACTCATAATGTCCCACAACTGTGGGTTGTGTGCTCACGTTGTGTGCTGTTGAACATTGAGTGAGGTTGTGTACCCCCAATCTCCAGTTGTTGTACTTAATGGATCAGACACCACTATAAAATCTGAGCCAGTTGGGCTCAGATATGGGAGTTAGATATACTGTAGTTCCTTAGAGATTACTGAGGCCTATCTTGTCTAGAAAACAGCTAGACTAAGAGACTGTGAGGAGGATCAACTCCCCAGAAGCATAAAGACCACTTCTTTTCTTAGGAATCATATGCATTCACACCTCTCCGCCGCCTCGTTGAAGGGGGTGACTCACACCTCAGCCTGTATGAAAACGAACACAGCAGAATACACTGCAACCTTGCAGCCTACTCCACCTCGCAGAGTACATCTGAACTACATCAGGCAGTAACATATTTCTTCGTTCTGTGTTATGACAACGTTTGCAGAATGAAGCTGAGATCATAAAGCATGTCATCCCTCCGGTCTTTGACATATGAGTCCTAAGGAGAAATGGCAACATATAACTTGATAAGCTGATTTCATCCTCCCAGCTCATTTTCACTGCTGATTCCTGTATTCATTAAACTTTTATCAACATTCTGGATGTTACCAGAACTTGAATTTTTTTATATCACTGACCAGCACTTCGAAGGTTTTCCATGTTCTGTATGTCCGGCTGCTTCCAATCTATGTGGGAAACAGGAAATGAGGAGTAATATGTTTTCCTGCAGCATCCTGAATATTATTATTAAGCCTTTTTAAATGCTTATAAATGAAGCACTGATGTGGGATAGTGTTGCTGTCAAACAACATTTATCTACCATCACACTCAGCAGCACAAACGTATTATTAGTAGAAGAAGTAACATATTTAGCTCAAAACTAAATCCATTTTTATAAGGATGCAGTTTGCCTTTCTCTTGGCCCATTTAAGATGTTTTAATTGAGAAACAGGATTCTGTTTCTAGACCTATAGAATGTAGGGATCTGGAAATCCCTGTATGGTTTTGTAAACTGTTTTGTACTTGTGTTATTTTGTTGTTAATTAAAGTTGTTTTATTCCATTACCACAGCTGTGCCAGAGAATTAAACATTGTACATAATGATTATCCCCATACCCATTGTTTCGTAATAGTATTGTCTGACTATAGAGGCAGTCAGAATTTCACAAATACCTAAAGATTTAATATTATGATAAAAAAGCGACTTCAAACATTTATGCATAAAGGCGTAACAACTAAATTTCAATTTTGACATTCAAACACGTCATGTGATGAGCTGTCATGTGACAAAGGATGTCAAATGGTAAATAGACCTCTGTGTTTAATGTAAGGTACTGTATGTGAGCTGGGATAAGGAAACATATGAAATGTTAAATACTGTATATCTACATTCTTGAAAACTACTGACTTATAAGCTTTTTAGCTATGTGCCATCCCCTGTGCGATGTCTGATTTAGCTCACTGAGCATGTCTGCCCAGGCTTCAGCATTGATTTAAGCATCTTTTGAAGTTCTTGGGATTAGGAACTGCAGTATGTGCTGTAGGCTTGCCTGCCTTTCCTTGACTTTCAGCTGCCTCCTTGGAGACAGCTGACTAATCTCGTCAATAAAAGACATAAAAAGCTCATTGCATCTGAATTGCATTGCAGAGTACATTCCTAAGAAGAGTTAGGCATACCTTACCCAAGAAGCAGGAGCCTGTGCCCTTTTGGCTAGAATTTGTTTCAATATTTAGTATATGTAGTATATGTATAGAATATTCTGGGTGGAGTGGTGGCAGTGTGGCTAAGGCTCTGTGCTCTAGAAGGTTCAAATCCCTTAACCCTTAACCCCTTTTACTCCAGGGGTGCCATATAAATGGCTAACCCTGTGCTCTGACACTAAGCTTCTCTCCCTGTCTGTGTGTCTCATGGAGAGCAAGCTGGGGTATGTGAAAATACAAATTCCTAATGCAAGAAATTGTATCTGGCTAATAAAGTGATCTGATCTTATCTTATCTATATTAAAAAAAAACTAAAATAGATACTGTGGAACAGAAAAGGTATCTCATCATTGTTTTGGGTGAGGTGCAAGGTTTCAAAGAGTTACCATAAGTAAGGATCCCCAATTTCAGAATATGGTAAGACTTAATAAGATTTTTTTTATTTGTAATCGTACAATATTAACAAATAAACAGATACATCAAAAACAAGTGGCGACAAAGCAGTTTCAATGTGTTAAGAGTACTTATTTGTAGGTGTGCAGGTGAAAACTTTTCTCTCATTCCAGCAACCCCAATGAACAGGCTCTGAGGATCACTGGGGCTGAGAACTGTGTGTGAGCTGCACATTTAAATATTCAGACTTACCTAGCTTCCCAAGTCTTTGCTTTCATAAGATGAAATTAGGCACACCATTCAACGATCAAACATTTTTAGACTAAAATTTTAAAAGATTGAGTACATTGGTGGGCAGCACAGTGAAGTAGTGCCTTGAAGCAATGGGGCCCTGGGTTCAGTTTCTGACCTGTGGCGGTATCTGTGTGTTTGCATGGGTTTCTTCTGGGTGTCTATGTCTAGGTATAGAGTCCAGTTCAGAGTATAATCTGCCATGATATTGTATGTTGCTCTGTCTTGCAATCATTTCATCCTGTGCCTATAAAATCAGAATCTTTCTAATTCTCCCCTTATACTTTCATTTACACTTGCTGTCAGTGCTGTCAGTGAAACAATGGAGCTCATTCACAAATCAAAAACCGGACAGATTTCACTGAGAAATCCAAACTACAATTACTCATGATCTCCTGCTTGTGCATCCATAGTTGTGCCAAGGGGGAGGAAGTGACTAACACTGTGAGGGGAGAAGCATATTAGGTATAACATAGCATCATAAGTTAATCAGAAATCATCTTTTAAATGAAATATACACTAAACTTATACATGTCTTAAAAATGAACATACGTTTATACAAAATTCCAATGAACAATGAAACACAATAAAACAAGGATAAAGGAAGACAAGTGGAAATTACAGAATTGTGTGAATCTGAAACCAACTTCCTAATCATACAGTTGAGACTGACTCTGAGGGCTTGTGTAAGAAAAGTATAGACGGAATTCTCAAGATCATTAAACAACAAACAATTCAATGGGTAAACAGGTTGAATGTCATCCCTTGTGCATAACTGTACTTATGTTTTAATGTCAAAAATAGGAATCGACCATTTATTTCTACTTTCCCAAGAAAACCTATACTATAGTACAAAATATAAAATTGACTATTTATACGGTAGATCCCAGTAGCTTTATACATTAAAGATGGTTGTGCAGAGGCCAGGTTTAAGCTTATAGTCTTGATGTTTACATTGCTGATTAAAGATCCGACCATGGAATCGGTTATAAATCTGGAGTTTCTAAGTGGCAGCACACAACTAGACGCTGCAGCAGGGGATGAATGTGATTGTGTTAACTGGCTTCACTCTGAGCTCTGTAAAGGTGATCTGACCTCCCCTTACCTATGCCTTTGCAGCATTGTCAGAGAAAGCAGCACACCCCCTCCAGTTTAACAGTGAAACACTAACCAGATGACGCAGGTGGAAACTACAGTACATGGAAGTCAAAGCTCATATCCTGGTTTCTTTCATGAAATGGCTGAATCAGATCAATTAGCTACTACCTTACCAAACAGGCTCGTTGGGGTGAATGGCCTCTTCTTGTTTGTAACCTTTAGTAAAGGCTTTATGTTCCACTGTGAGCTCTATAAAGACACTACATAGCTCACAGCATTGCACATGGGTGGAAGCTCCAAAGCGTGTGTGTGTGTGTGTGTGTGTGTGTGTGTGTGTGTGTGTGTGTGTGTGTGTGTGTGTGTGTGTGTGTGTGTGTGTGTGTGTGTGTGTGTGTGTGTGTGTGTGTGTCACCGAGGAGAGCATTCGCTGACACTTCTCTTTGTCCTGCTCCAGAGGTAGGAGCAGTGGGTCAAGTTTGTCAACAATTTCATTTTCAAAAGCACACAGTCCACACCAACAGAAAATCCACCGATGATTAAACATCTTAGAAAGTAACATGTTTGTAATAATTATTACTCTTTGAAACAATGAGAAGGAGAAGAATGGAAAGCTAGCTTTGTTATAATTATATAAAATTTTAGATCACGTTTGAATTATTTGAAGAGCACGCATTATTATAAATTTATATTATACACTGCAATTTGCTAACTGAATGTGAAGTAACAGTTAAGACATGTAACAACATACAGTCATTGTTAAATTTGACACTGCAGCTTGATATGTGCTATCCCCTTTCCAGTGCTCTGCATTTCTTTTTCCTCTCAAATTGTGCTATGAAGGACCCCACTTATTCAAGACTCAGGAAGCACCGTTTAGAAGGCTTTCCTGATTGAATGAATAACTGAGCCCAAGCTTTAAAACAAGGCTTGATTTGAAATACACAGAACATGAAAAACAATCTCCTAAATGGTTTAATTAAGAAATATGAAAGGAACTCCTGAAGGTGTCCCATGATGAGCAGCAAAATACCCAGCTTTGTACATTTCTGTGTACACACCTGAAATGCACACACGCATGTCTGAAATCCAAACAAGGGAAACGGTCTCAAATCCATTAGCAAAGCAAGTGCCGCTACATTGTTAATGCGCTAACTGGTGGTTCGGTGAAAAAAAGAGGTGAAAGAAGAGCAGAAAGAGCCTGGGGAGAGAGAGGGAGATGATGAGGCGAGTGGGGATGGAGGGGTCCTTTTTACTGAAGACGAGAAAAATCTGTGGGAGGATGGGGGTGGATCAAACACAGGGTTAGCAGAATGCGTTAACCAGCACAGGCACACACTGATGTAGCAGCTTGTTTTATCATCCTCCCAGCAGCCTCTGCAGCTGTCTCTATTGTGCATGAGCACACCTCCTGTCTGTTCTCTTTCCTGCTCTTACCAAAAAACCTCTTCCACAACTAGGGCACAGTACATTCGACATGGTTACCCAAGGTAAGTAATTCAGTCTGTACAACTTCTGCAGAATCAAGATTTTCCACATATACAGTGTAGGTAAAATGCACCATGACAACCAGAATAAAAAGATCAATGAACAAGCTTATGAGCATGGAAGCTGCACCTTGCGAATAATAAATATTTTATTTTTTTGAAAACAATGTCAAATTCTAATGTGTTCCACATGAGCTTTTACAATATTATATATGTACAGGAAAAAATAATGTTTCACAATTGCATGGATGTAGGTAATTGTTTGACTTGCTGAAGAGTAATTTTGGCAGAGTAATTAATTCAGTGCAAGGTTTGTCATTTATATGGCTGGGTAGATCATGTTTCACATTTGACAATTGCTCACAGTAACATTAACCTAAAACATTCACTGAGATGTGGAAGGAAGAGTGAATATCCAGGCGCTAATTAGTATAACTTTGTAGTTACACTTCTTCCAAAAATTATTTTAAACTCAGACGTCTGTCACACTTAATAATTAGGAATAATTACAAGTCTTTCACAGTTTGCAGACAAGATCGTGTCACTAACTACTAGTGGAAACATAAAACAGTCAGGAATATTCACTTTACTGTCACATAAAAAAGCATCAGTACATTTACTTTTAAATAGATTTGTGATGTACAGATGTCTGTAAGAGATGATGTATATCTGTTGACAGATGTTGAAAAGAATGCCTGTTAATTATTGAACCATACATCACAAAATACTTGCAAGATTAATGTCATTCTAGCCTTTACCTTAATTTTACCCATATTATTAAAGTTGCTCACATGTCCTCAATTTGGCACAGGTGTATTGAATGCATGAAGGCATGTAGTGAAAATGTTGTAATGCCCCAATACTCCATGTTCCCGTACGGTTTGAGGTGGGGTACTTCCATTAACTACAATGCCCCCTGTAGACAGGTGATCATTAGTATGGACTCTGGCCAATTTTTCAGTGTGTGTTCAACCAAAAAAAAACTGTGTATACAGCACCTGTCATCTCCCAGCTCTTAACTACAGCTTTTGAAATCATAAGAAACAGTCCACCATATTTTCTTGTTGGTTTCAGAAGGTTCAATGAAAGTTACTGTGCTGGACCATTCCAATACACATTAACTATCTGAGAACTATCTCGGATAATCTGATATCGGATCTGAAACCACCAACTGTTCCACTAAAATGACTCATCTTCCAATATGTTCTGAACATATAAACTCCATCCAGGCAGTACTGCAAGAATTGAACCCAGGGCCCCAGCACTGCGAAGTGGCAATACTAACTACTGCACCACCATACTGCCTATATACAGTATGTTATGTCGAACAGGTATTACTAATAGACAAGAACAAACTTTCAGTCACACTACAGACACCTACAGTTCACAGCAGAATATGTTCTGTGCGCTGTGCACATATGAAATCCAGTTAAAATTTTCCTGATGTTTTTACCAAACAACTTCAAACCCAGCAGTTTACAGATGCATTTTTACCTGGAAAGGCTGGTCTGTGATGCACTTTGGTGGGCTGGTCCACTCAAAAGTTAATTGATAGTTTGATTGTCATGAGTCAGAAAACCTGAAACTCCTAAAAAGCAAAACATTCTGCGGTGTCAAACAGAGATGAATAGGGAGTTGCTCCTGATTATACTCAGAATCTGCAGAGACTTAGATTGGGATAACAAAGAGAATTCCACTGTAAAATCCAAGATGATGCAGCATTTCAAGAAAAGAACTGCATACACTATTTTAGTAGTTTAATAAGCTTTGGCTTCAAATGTGATTTATCCTGTCTTCTTCTCCACTTTTTCATCCTTTCTCAAACCTCCTTCCCCTTCCTGTATCTCAGATGATTACTTTTTATCTTTCTTATTCCTCCAAAATCTCTGACATTCCCAAACTCCTCACCACTTACTACCTCCTCTCTCATCTTTGGGATCCAAAAGTCTATCTGGAGTTTGTATGTTCTCCCTGTCTTCACATGTTTTTTTTTGCCTGGTGCTCGGGTTTCCTCCCACAGTCCAAAGGCATGCTGGTAGGTTAAATGCCTTCTGGGAAAACTGGCCCTGGTGTGAGTGTGTGGGTGTCTGTGTCTGTGTATGCCCTGTGATGGGCTGACGTCCTATCCAAGGTGGATCCCAAATTGCACATGTTGCTTACCAGGATAGGAATTGGCTTACCCGTGACCCTGAATTGGGTGAAGAGGTTGGAAAATATATGGATGGATGGAATTCTACACTGTATAGATAAAAGCAAAACAACAATAAGAGGTAATTACAGCAGCTTCATTCTATCCTACCTATCTCTTTCTCCAGCCCTGTAATTTGCATATGCGTTTGATGCTACTTTATGAGAATATGCTCTCTAGGGATTCTTCCTTCCAGATGAGGAAAACATTTATTTAATTATTTAATTTTGCAGAGAATGCAGAGTCTGAGCTTTTCCAGCTCACACTTGACACAAATAATATGCAGACCATTACTAACACCTTAAAGAGACTCTGAAGAAGACAAGACACAAGGAGAGGAAGGAGAAACAGTTATTAAAACAACACAAACTCAAATTAGTGTTTGTGGTAGTTAAGACTGAGATAAGGATAAATGTGAAATGTATGGAAAATATTACAAATCTCTCCAACAATTGTATTTGCTTGTGCTGAAGCACAGAACGAGTGAATTATCTTAAGAAACCATTAACATTGCTCTTTCTTCTTGACTTTATTGGCATTTTTTAAAGTATGAAGTGTATCTGATACTGATGATCTGGAGAAGCTTCTAAACATAACTGACTTGACACTCACACAGAAGGAACACAGCAGTACTCATCAGTACAGCCATACAAAATAAAAAGATACACACTGAAAGCATTCAGGTGTTATTCAGAAAATGAATGCTCAGATTTATTATTTATAAGTTTTAAAGCCGCATATTTTATGAAATAGAGAAACATTCTCTATTGTAATTATAGGGAGGAAGGCCTTTAATTATATGTTGATCTAAGTACGTGGAAAAGGAATAATAGTCTCTAGATTGTAATTTCAGCACGCTAAAGGGCAGTGTCATTGGTATATTATCAATTAAGACATATTTGCTTGGTACCCTAGTACGAGAAGACACAGGAGTACATATTCTGGGGATGCCATTTTGCCAAAACACTGTGGGGGAGACTGGACCTCAGAGTCCAGCTTCTAGGAGTGAACACAGTGAACACAGTGCTGACACACTATAGCATAAAGACGGGTCTGGCACTGATAGGAGTCCAGAAAAAAGACACAATATCGGCTTCGGCTGCTGGCGTCCATTAAGAAAAAGGGACTGTAGCACACAAGGAATTCACAAAACAGAATACGAAGTCAGGGAGTTGAAGGGGAAAATCCCTGCAACCTAAAAGAACAGACAAAGAAGAATGTTTGCAATCTGGGAATCTCCACTGTGAAAGAGTGATGGAAAGGATTGTGAGTTCTACATTAAGGCTAAGGACAAGGGTAAACAAACCATCTTACTCAAAATGGCTCCCGTGAACAATCAAACATTCACAGTTTAAGGACCAAACAGAATGGAGACACTCCAATAAGTAAACAGTACCTTCAGACAATGAACTATCAGAACTGTAGGCAAAGGAAGGATGTCTTCACACCTCTAATGGCCTAAAGAAACTGTTGTGTAGAGGCTTGTATATGATTGTATGAAGTGAGAGGCCATGCATGTAATTAACATTGTACTGTATATAAACGAGTATATAAATAAAATTTATTTTTGCCAAGAAAATCAGCTCAATTCATTTAACTGAACACTTCAGCTTCTTTGTGTTTTTCAGGTGCTGCCGCTTTAATAAAACCTAAAAAAACTGCAGACACATCAGACTCACCCGACTAAGACACTTTGGTAAATAGACGATCAATTTAATAATAAGGAAGAAAGCCCACCTGCACCTAAAAATTATGACTGAGGATATGTATTATTAGTTCAAGTACTTTATTAACATATAACGCATTCATTATATATTATGGATTTGTTTTACCTCATATACCGCTAAGCCATATCGCCCTGTGTTAAGTAAAAGACTCTAATACATAATTAATACTTGCTTTGAAATTGTGTCCTGTGGGCTCATGGGTCTGCTTCGCAAGACAATATGCAAATAGTTAAAACGTATGCAGACACCTTGTCTACCATAAAACAATTTGCTACTTTCTTAAAACCTTTGTTAGGGACGTGAATAAACCACGCTCGTTTAAATAAGAGTCAAGAGATTAGTACCTGAATGCAGTAATCACACATCACAAAATCATTTTCTCGTGAAAACGATCACTTTTAATTGCTCTAAGCTCTGCGACACGCCTCCTTTTAATTGTGGCATTTAAGTGTACACGGAGGTGGGATTGAGAGAGCAGCATGAAACATTTGTACTTGTTACATTTTCAGTATAGGAGGATGACTCACAACCCCTGTCTTCTTTCCTTTTTTCCCTTCAATTGCAGAGCTGCAGCGATTCCTGTGACAGTCTTGGTGAGCACACAAAGCACAGCCAAATTTGTCTCCGTTTCCTTTTTTTGAGGAGAATCCTTGGTTACTAGTATTCTTCTATTGGTTGTATTGTGGAACAGGAAGCATGACCATTTAAGTCCTCTTGTGCAGACAGAGTAACTTGCATCCTGCGACTTGATGTTCCCTAACTGGTTTTCCCGGCTTGTGCCATTAATAAACATGAGAATTTCGCATTTGTGTCACCTAGTGCTTAATTTATTTAATTTATGAGTTGATTACTAAACCCATCAACGCTAATTACAACCTCGTAACTTTTTTCCACCGCCACCCCCCCTTCCCATGAATTAACAGAAAAACGCATAATTAAAAAAAATCTTTTTCGCGTTTACTATGCTGAATTTGCTAACTCAATTTCATGTGCATTTACAGAAAACGGTTGACAATCTCGCCATCTTAACACAGCATTTAAGGAAGAGCCAATCTAGCTGTAATTCTTTTGTAAGATTTCAAAGTGATTGCTTTAATAAACCTGTACCTATTTATGAATAAATCAGCGAACTGACAGAATGTTATCGAATTATGTCAAAACCCGAATCCATATGATTTCCAGAACACTTTGTTCAATTTATCTGTACTGTCCACAGAGTATAAGTCTTATACTGTTACTACGAAGGAAAACTAGAACACCTGGTGTTTTATCATCATCATCCGAGTACACAGATCGTGCCTTGAAGAGGCAGTTGAAGGTTCACGATGTAATTTAATATGCAATTAGTTTTGAACCCCTATGTATCTTTATAATAAGCTTTTCAATAAGGAAATCTGATTTGGGTACAACATGGAACTACGGTGTCGACTGAAAAGATTCTGAACTGTGATCAGCTTATCTGCCTTAAACAACTCCTTTTTCTCGGTTCCTTGCATTTCCGGATCTGAAGGTTACGTGTTGAGACCCGACAAAATTTCAGCGTGTCGGATCTGACAGCACAATACATTATTTTCTCTCTCCTAAAAATCTGGCACAGGCAACAGTGGGCATGAATATTCAGTGTTCCGGCAACTCCACGCATACGTAATTGTTCGTGACAACCCCGCTGTAGGTAATTGTGAATGAGTTGGAGTTGCTGATGTCGTCACCATTTTTTCTGGAAGGTTCCCTTTGACTCTGGCTCTGACTCAACCGCCGAAGGAATGCCGAAGACAAGCACCAAATATGAAACAGGGTAGCTCGGATTGGAAGAAAAGCTGCGAGGAGGGACGATCCCTGGCAGGTTATGGACCAATCAGAGGAGAGCAGTAATGGGTGATTTTGTAAATCTACCCAATGGAACGAGTCAACTGGGGTGAGGGAAGAGAAGGGGCGCTGTTAAATGAATGGCTTAATTCCACACCAATAGAAAGTGAGAACGGGCCACACAGTCCAATCAGAAAAGGGCGAATATCGAGACGGTTTTCCCGAAATGGAATGTGGGAGGTGCTTCACTCGTGACAGATCGCAGGGTGACCAATGGCGTGGCAGTAGTAAGGATTGACAAGGTATTCCGGTATTCCCGGTGGTGAGAGGAAGGTGGGCGGATCTCGGGGAAGCTAGGTCGCGAAGCGTAGGCGGGGTTTGTGGAATAGGTTGACAGGCGAAACGGAGTCTGACAGTCAGCAAAGCGATACTCGGACACGGTAAGGTCCCAGGTTTTATATAAATAAGGGTGCTCGCTTAGATTTGCTATAACTTGCATCATGGTTTTGATTTGGACTCAGTTTGGTTTGAAACACAGAAACTTAAAGTGTAAGGTGCGTGTTATACACAGAAATGACAGCTGGATAATGGGGGTAAGATTTAAACTATTATTAATGTATTTTTTAAGTTTCATATTTTTTAAAAATATTCATTTTTTGTATGAAATGCATTGATCTGTATGTGTTTTGTGCATTGTCTGGGAGAAATAGAAACCGATTTTGTAGATGTCGTCCACCTTTTGTCTTAGTTTGCTCACCATGTGTTTCTAACAAGTTATTCGCCAAGTTAGAGCAGCTATCATTGACTGCATTGCTGAATCGCCTTCATGTCAAGTGTAAAAGAGCTTTAAACGTTTTACTGCAGAAAAGTTTAGTTTCTAAACATAATGTTGAATTCTACAAAATGGGCATTTTTCTACTATTGAGTATGAACAGAAATCTGTATTTCAGTTCTTCTGTATAGTCAGATACCATGGTCAAACTGTGGATTTATTGAACAAAGGGTGATTTTTTTTCAAGGCATAGCTACTATAGCCAGGTAAGGGATATATATATAACTCAAGTTCCATATCTAACAGAATTAATTAAACTTAGACATCTTTAAAATAATATGGGTCTGTATCTCAGACCTGTTTATCCAGTACTGTACAGTCCTATATTTGTAAATGGGAAGGTGTTTGAATACCTTTTGATTTTAAATCGATTAAATATCAGTGCTTAACGGGAAATCTTCATGGTTGTAGGAATTTTATTTGTGTAACAGTACTTTTAATTGCGTTTGTAAGTGATTTGATTTTTTTTAGTCCTTTCTCCCAGAAATGCTGGAGGTTGATAAACCATAAACGGGGTACTCACGCCAGCCTAACTTTAACTTCAGATTTTTGAAAATATCTGCCTTCTGACCTAATAAGTGGAAAGGATGCTGTGGTATCAGTAGCGCATAGGTACAGTACAGTAATGTATAATGTTGAACCGGCATTGTGTCGCCTTGACAGCAAAGAGCCTTTGGTAGGCTTAGATTTTTTTATTTTTCTGAAAGGACGGTCGTAATTATTGTTTTCCGCCCACGCTTTTATGAGTAAAATTAAGATAAAAAAATAAAAAGCCTTACGAGTATAGCTCTGTATCTGCCATTCATTAAGACAGTATTGAAATCCTTTGTACACGGGCGGAACCTGGACTATGCACAGAAAATATCTCCGTTATTTTTTTTATCAACCATCTGCATTTTAATTTTCATTGAGCTTGCATGTATTTCATGTCTGTGTTCATTAATCTTCATCTCGAGGTTTATTCAGTAGACGAGTCAACATAGATCCGGGTCTCTTTGTCTTCTTTCCCTTCCCTCGTCTACTCTAATTTACCTACAGCAGATTTTTTAAAATATATACAGTATATATAGGCTCCTTTTTGATGTATACCTTAAATTCTTGTTTGAAGTCACTACCTCCGTGGAATAGAATAAGTATGCTTTTATCTAATTGTTCATAACTGGCACACAGACTCACTTTTTAGAATGCTCTGTGGATTTACAATTTACAGATAAAATCTGTAGAAAATGCATTACCCATCTAATGACAGTACAGGATAAAGAAGGGCTGCTGTCCCTTGGACAGCCTTACAATCAGACATGACGCACACTGCAAACCATTGACCTTAGAATGTACCAGCCTTTTTTCTACACCAGGGAACAGGCAACATATTTCTTTTTAGAATTCCTCTCATGCACACATCTGAGATCAGGCTTTGGAGCTGCATTCCAGCATCTTTCTAAATTCTTCACATAGCATCTTCATTATTTACAGCAAGGGTCTCTTCTCTTTTTATGAGTTAGGATTTAGAGCACGAGAGAGAGTGATGTCTTGGGTTTCGAGGCAGTCGTTATCATTGCCACAAGATATTTTAAATAAACGGCTGGTGCTTTTTGGATATAATGCACAATCTCCGCCAGGCAGCTGGTCCTCATCAGTTAATAATTTGTATCAGTGCTGCTATAAGACAAGCTGAGGGTGTTGGTTTTTAGAGACTCTGAAGAGAAGTACTGCTGCTCTCCCCGAGAATTGACGTCTAAACATTCGATGGGGAGGACTGACACTTAGAAATATTGATGTAAAACATTTGGTTTTTTATTAGATCAATATAAAACAATACATTCTATCTTGATTTCTAAATGCATTGAAAGATCCAAACTATTCCAAACTATTCAATCTGAATACATTTGATTTATTTTTGAGGGGGAAGGGGAAGGGAAAGACCCCTGTCTTGTCTACATGAAAGCAAATATTTGCCACCATTTACTTTAGCATGCAGATTTCATATTGTAATAATTTTGCTTGTTTTTGTTGAGGGTGGTAAAGGTGTCCAAACTTACATTCTTATGAGATTATTAAAGAAAAATTAATAATAATGAATTAATCTGTCACTCACTTTCAAGTCCTATGATGAACAGTTACACTCAATGAAAGCCATAAATATAAGATTGGACTACTTTGCACCCTGTTGTACTAATTGCTGCTTGGATCATAAGTCACTTGTGTCTAGCTGACTTGCATTTGCCTGGTTTCCCAGCAAGCAAGGGTCATCCCAGAAGCACAGTGTCTATCCATCACCGCCATGGGGAAGGATTACTACAAGATACTGGGCATCCAGTCAGGCTCTAATGAAGATGAGATTAAAAAAGCCTACAGGAAAATGGCACTCAAGTTCCACCCCGACAAGAACAAGGAGCCTGACGCCGAAGATAAATTCAAGGAGATCGCTGAGGCCTACGAAGTGCTGAGTGATCCTAAGAAGAGGACCATTTATGATCAGTATGGCGAAGAAGGTGAGTGACAATCGTAGTTCAGATTAAATGGACATTAAGGTCTGTGTGTGTCTTTTCCATAAGAAAGCTGGTGACGTTTTTTTGAGATGAGGGAGCCTTTGACCGTGTAGTTTGATTTTAGTCAGATAAAATCAACATCCCATAAGAAACTGTGGAAGAAATAGTCTGTGTTTTTGGCATTCACAATGTAATGCATTGTATTGACAGGGGGTAGTGACTCAGGAGATAGCACTGAGATGACAAACTTCACACCCACCTTTCTCACAATAAGATGTGATGTGTTGGTTCAAGCCTTCACTCACAGGAAGAAATTGGTGTCCTTTTAAAGTACCTTATGAGAATATGGAGTCAGTCAATACCTCATCACGAACAGGCAGTTGTTAGCATTGCAATACTGTGGTGTATTTAAGCCACTGTTAGTGAAGCACATTTCCAGTCCCCATGTTTTTAAAAATCATCACTGTTCCTGTAGTACTATAAAACAAGACATCTTTTCATCTGTTATTAGTAACATTTAAATAATGTTGTTAAACTTCCTTTAATGTAGTACCGAAGGCCTATATATATTTTATATTTCTACATTCCTGCACTAGAGGTGTTGTTTGGTTAGTTAGGCTAATTTGCTCCATAAACAAGCCCTAAAGAATAGCACAAATGGTCTTCAAATGGTTGACTTATCTCATTTATGTCCTTTACACATGACATTTTGTCTCACTTCAAATGTGTTCTGTGATTTCATTTTCACACTGGACATATGCAACAGGAAATATTCAGTAATATCAATTTTCTAAGCCTTTTCTCAAATACTGGTAACAGGGAAGTGTCAAAGTACATTAAACAAAATCTCAGTTTCCTAGAAGCCTAAAATACCTGTATATCACAGTCAAAATACAGCACCAGAAGTTGACTGTTTAGACAGACAGACCAAAATAAGAGTGAGGTATCACAGACTCACAGCAAGTCTGACTCCAGCAGATGGAGCTGTTTATGATTCAGTGTTCCAACACTCACACTGTGTGCTGGCTTGTGTGCCAATTTGATGCATCTATATTTAGAAAGAACCCATGTACTTACAATGCAGCCTATAATCCAGTACCGTTTTGTGTCACGCTGTGGAGAAACGGCACATGCTGTACAAATTCACATTTTGATGTCTTTTCATTCCTTACTCTCTCCTCTACCGCCTGCGAAGATGAAGGTCAAGGTTACCTATAGGTTTCACAGTGATGTGGAAAAACTGGACTCCATAACCTGTATCTTTAGTGTAGCTTTTGTGTGGGTCCTGTGAGATGGTCTTGAGTTGCCAATACCTGCTTTGTCAGTCTTGGAGCATAGGGGATGGCATGCAGCACTAGAAAATGTGAATCCTAATTTATCATATGACATTGAACTGAAATTCCCTAGTTTTTTTCTCAGCAAAAGCCAAATATGAAACTAACTTTATGATATGTATTACAATTGAACATGCTTCCCAGGTCCTACTTCCCGTCAGATATAGATTCCTGTCCCATTTTACAGTTTTTAAATTTTATAGCCAACTTATTTCTTTTCGTTTACTTAGCCCTCCGGTCTGGTGAATTATTTTAAGAATGGAACCAGACAATTGGCATAGCTTCTCTTTTTAAATAGAGACTACTGGTATCTTGTTTTTTAAAGCTGTGTACAAGAGTGCATTGACTAGGGATGAAATGGGAAACTGTCGTGTCCTAATTCTTGATTATTTCTGGTGGTATGGAGCTCATATGACAACCTTTTCCAAATTCATGGCTTGACATGCAGACAGCGCATGAAATTATTTAAGCAACACTTGAATATCTTTTTAAAAATCACACACCTAGTAGCCTTCTTTTGAGACTCATTCGAATTCATGAGAATATATTCCTGTTGAATGGCCCTGTTTTATTTTTAAATGTAAGCCAATACCATTGCCTAGAAAGCACAATTTCCTTGATTTTCACTCAAAGCAGCTCTCTAATGGCCTGTCCATGTTTCGTGCAGCTCTTGTAAATCCAGAAAAAAACAGTGTTGTCTCGGGTCCTATGAAAAAGGATAATGTCTGACCATGCTTTAATAGTAAAATAATACTTCAGTGAAGCAGAGTGTCATACAGGAATACTTCTACTTTATGTCCAGGTCTTAACTGATTGACGGGCACTCTCTCACAAGGTATCCGTCCCAGGCCACAGACAGCACTAAATTCTGCCAGGCTGTGATAAATTTAGTATCACACTGTCTGTGTGGGAGTTCACTTCAGAGCAGAGCAGTTTAACAGTTGTCTCTAGTAAAAACAAGGAAAAAAAAAGTAACACCTTCCAAGTTAAGACTTGATGCATACAAAAGATTAGGGATTAGCGTAGGAATAGGGCCAATAAAACTGTCATTGCCCATGCTTTTTAATGATGTGTCAACCTCAGAAATAATGTTAGATTCAGTGGTAGGTACGGTAAAAGTATTTTCTTTTACCATATGATTGGCAAAGGAATCATTATCTTTAGGTGCTACAGCCCATTTCATTCTTCACATAATTTAATTGACCTCGTCATCAGTGGCAAGAAGAAACGATTTGTGTGTATGCTGTCATGGCTGATGCATTAGGTGAAGACCAAGTATTGATATGTCAGTTACAGCATCTAAAAGAATCCTTACATCATTCCATATTAATAAAAAAAACAAAACTAGGAAATATGGTACAGTTTCTGAAAGGAGCAAGATGGCTTTGTTTCAGCACTGCCTTTATAGAGTAATAGCAAATGTCACAGTGCCAGAAAGCAGCTACTGCACGTAAGTGTCCAAGGACCTGGCTTCTCCTTTGATCCTAGCTGCTGCAAGCAGATCTGCAGCACACACTGCCTGAACAATAGGGTGGACTGATGACTGCTTACTGAGATCTTCCTTCGTGGGTGTAGATTTCATCCTTCTGCATTGCACAGCAAGGAACTGTTTCCAATCACTATAATGCCTCCTTCTGCCATTATTTTATCTTGGAAAGGTTAGGGTTAGATAAAAGGTTATTCTTATCACATTCAATGCAGCAGGAAAAGCCAAGCTAAATATCAAGAATAATTTAGTGATATGTACTGAAAAGGTAGCAACTTTGATTTTTTAGAGCACAGAATGTTTAATAATAGATTCCTTCTGGACTAATAACTTCTCTTTACTGAGTGATTTTTTTTTAATTTACAGAGAAGATTTTCTAGTTCCAGAGACCTTTAAAATAAACTGCAAGATTTAATTCATGCATATTTATCCATATCAAGTTTCAAGGCTCTTGAGCAGATAAACTGCAATCCCATTCACCAAACCCATCAATCCTCAATCCTATCCCAATATAAGAACAGGCTGTTTCTTCTTAAGTTGGACATGCTTGAAAAGTGCTCTGTCTTGTAACTGTTGTTATCTTATTAATACCCGTGCTTGTTCATAGGCATTGCATCTAAAATTAGAGCTGGCACTCACCACATATATGTGAAAAGTAGATCTACTCTCTTAGTGAAAGCTAAGGAATATGGAAAATTACTGTCCATTTATTTTAAGCATTAATTCCACAGGCTATAGATTTGAAACAGGGACTTAAGGTTTGATATTAATCCCCTTCTGCTGTATGTAGATTAGTCACATTTCATTGGGATCAGAATTTGTGCTATAAACAAGATGCATTACTTGGTCAATATAGTATTACTTTCCCCAGCAAGGCAGTGTGGTGTAGCATATTCTTTAGGATGTCATAAGGTATTAGCTCTGGAAAGGAGTTGCTTGAAAATACTCAACTCATCTCTGGAGCCATCCATGTGATGACAGCTTTGAGCAGAATAAATGATCTTCTCTGACTACAAAACAACAATCTTGACAGTTAATTGTAAGGAAAGATTATCAAACTAGTGTCTTCCCAGAGTGTTTTTTCATACTCTCAAAGGTAAATCTGTTTTTGCTATACAGAGATATGTTTGGAGGATGCAGGGGATGTGCGGTTAGCATCTTTGGGGGTTGCTGATGTAGGTTTTTTAATCCACATATAAAAAATAACAGAAAAAGCTACAGCTTTAATTCACATATACACTTGTTTTGCTTTCTGTAGGTCTGAAGGCCGGAGGAGGGGGGTCATCAGGGGGTCAGGGAAACGCCTATCACTACACGTTCCATGGAGACCCTCATGCTACCTTTGCCTCCTTCTTTGGGGGCTCCAACCCTTTCGACATCTTCTTTGGGGCTGGGCGCTCGAGGGGCACCACCAACGGCTTCGACCACGGGGATCAAGATCTGGACATTGACATGGATGGAGACGATGACCCCTTCAGTGCCTTCAGCCGCTTCGGCTTCAACGGCATCAATGGATTCCACCACGCCGGGGGCAGGAGGCATCACTCAGAGTCCCTGCATAGCCGCCGCAAGGTGCAAGACCCGCCCGTGGTGCACGAGCTGCGCGTCTCCCTAGAAGAGATCTTTCATGGCTGCACCAAGCGCATGAAGATCACCCGGCGCCGCCTCAATCCCGACGGCAGGACTATTCGCACTGAGGACAAGATCCTCAACATCGTCATCAAGAGGGGCTGGAAGGAAGGCACCAAGATCACCTTCCCGAAGGAGGGGGACGAGACGCCCGATAACATCCCTGCCGATATCGCCTTCCTGCTCAAGGACAAGGCCCACCCGCACTTCAAGAGGGATGGCTCCAACATTGTCTACACTGCCAAGATCAGTCTTAAAGAGGTATGTGTGCACTGGGACATGCTGGGGGGAGGGCTGGAGACCAGCAAAGAGAAAACTTCTGTGGGATCTTTGGGAAAGAGTCACAGCCCTAGAGTGTGCAGTGGTATAGCTGCCGATTACAGGACCTGCAGTCATTTTTGAAGATGGTATTTTCTTCCAGTGGTATTACTGTCACTGCAGGTGAAAGGATTTTGTTTTAATTTCTAAATTTCTAAACTTTATTATAGTTTAAATTAGCTTTGAATTATTAAAGATGCACTGTAGAGTACTTATCAACAGTGAAGGAATTATTGGTGGTACAGAGGGTAGCATGTAGAGACATACTGGATGATGTTATTGCTCTAGAATTCACACAGATGGCCTCTTGCATTAAGAGTGAAAAACATACTGTCTACAATTCATGGATTGTCGCCTATGGAGTACCCTCCAATACTTAATCAAGAGCACTTGCTGGGCGTTTGTTTGATAAAGGAACAGAACGCAAGCAAAATGGAGCGAAATCAAAATGACTGGCACTTCATCAGTATCAGTTAGGAGATTAAACAGTTTTGTTCCCAAATAAGATTCAAATGTAAATTTCCATTACGCTTCACTAACGCAAGCTGTAATGATGACTGATTTAGTTTACTCCAAGGCAGAGAGTTGCAGATCCATTATTGCAATGTTGACATGGCTGCAAGAGAACAAGCCCCTCTTTTCTGTGCCGTGAATTAGGGTGACCTGCTGCCGGGTCAAAAGATTTGCAGCCTACTTCTGGAGGCTGTTTGTAGGTAACTGTATCACACCTGCATTGAGTCATTAATCCTGGCAGCCTACCCGCACGTAGAAGGAACCTTTACTGATTTAATACATCTGCCATTGGAACTATGGACTATCACCCACTTTAGATAGGTCAGGGTCATACAGGAGGCAGCTGAATCTTTTCTGCCACTTCATAATAAGTGGCCTCTAACTATACCTTCTGCCACAACAGGATAATGTAATCCATTCCCCATATTAGAGTGACTTGTATAATGACTTTGGTAGATTAAGCACTGCTACCTGATTGGATTGGAACCAGCAGTTTAAAAAGTGATGCCAGTGTTGTTTGACCATACCATACAGAAATTCATTCATTCAAATAGAAATCCATCACAGACCATCATGGCTTCGGTTTAATCTACTTTTGTAAATTTGTTTTGTCTTATTTTTTTATTTACGGTAGTTTTTAAGACATTGGTTTAGGAATAAGCAGGGGGTTATATTCAAATTCTGCAGAGTAAAAGGTCTTTAAAATAAGGAGCACTTAAAATAAGGAGCTGCTGGTTAAACTTGCTTTGGAAGCTCTGAAATGAGCTGGCAGGAATAGACACTGTTTTAGCAGCAAGCCCCATGGCTGGTGTACAAGTTCAGAGGATGGCAGATTGACTTGGCTGTGACCTGACACTCAGGATTATGTAACAGACTGACCACCTGTCCACAGACTGGAGGACATCCACATGGGGGAACAGAGCTGGCAGCTCTGAAAATACACATTCTGTTTATACCTGACTGGACAGGAGCCTCCTGCCTTACCCGGCCAGTGACAATGCTTCCCTGAGTGCAGAGAGTGTTTCCCTTGCTCATTGTTCAGTGTTCAAACCTGGGTCATGTCAGTAGCTGACTGTGACTGGGATTCCCCAAGCAGTGGCACACGATTAGCTAACCAACATTGAGGATAGGATGTGATTAGTGGACTAGAGCTCTCTCGGTCGCCACGACAAGCACAGCCTCCCAGATGTTTGCAGGCATCTGGTGCTGTCATTGAGTGATCTCCTCCGATTGGGTCCTAACCTCCACTGCAGGACTGTGGTGTGTTAAAAGGCGAGTGGCTTGAAGGTGGGCAGGGTGGAGGAGTCTGCCTACATTTCCTCGTTCTCCCCTGTGTGTGGCCACAGGCAGGTAGCTGAGAACTGTGGTGTGACTGTTTGTGTGTAATATAATTTGGCTGTTCCAAATTGGATGGCTGTAACCGAAGTAATATATGATTCTACATGTAGAAAAAAGCAGACAAAAATCAACTGGAAAACATTTCCATTAACTAAGCCATTGTATCAGCCTGGATCTCAATGTATATTTTCGAAGTAATTTAATAACTTTCAGTGGACATGACAGTGAACTTGATATTTCTTTTGCAAAGCTACTGCAGAGATATAATTAACTACATATAGAAGTGGCAATAGAACTGAATTCCTTCAGACAGCTGTTGGGAATCTATTGGTAGGAAACGATCATTAACTGCTGCATTCCCTCTGGGGCGTTTCAGTGTACTAGTCTGCCCTTCTAAGTTGCCAGCTGTGGATAAGTGGGAATTATTCTCTCCTGGAGTGTGTGAGCACCCAGGAATCTCATGCCTCTGTGTCATGTGCTCAGTTCCAGAGATCACTTTCTGAAAAGGCTTTGCCAGCATACTGGCCCAAGAGAGGGCAATCTCTCATTTTGGCATGGCAACAGCAAGGAAAGGGAAATTCTTGTCACTGTATTATTTGTAGCTTACATTTTCAATTAATTTAATTTGTCTGTACATTTCAGTGCTATTAAATATGTCATAATTGATTTTTTTATGCATTACAAACATTAACATGTCCAGCCAGTGTGTCTCAATACTGGCACATACTGTTTTACAGGTATGCCTCATTAGTTATTTAAGGGACTCAATACAATATTGGTCAAAATGAAATACTGTCTTGCTTTGATAGCACTTTAGTGAAATAGTTAGTACTTTATTTCTAACTTTCTTTGGGGTACAGTCTAGACTTTCCACAGAAGCAACTGTGCATGGTGCTTGTCTGCTGCCGAAGAGGTAGACACCTTTGAATGCATCTTTAGTTCAGTTAGGACAATACCTAAGGACAGTTAGGTTGTTCTTGGTTGTGACACAAAACCCTGTGAAACCTGTTTTTTTTGTTGCTTCACAGTCTGTATTGGTAAAGAACTGTCAGTCCTTGAATACGGCATACTGTTGTGGTTTATTTGGATACCACTTACCAACTTTGGGGTTTTGCATTTCCATGAATGCAGCAGGGATCAGTTTCTAGGAAAAGACCAGCATAGGAACCATGAAATTACTCTCTGGCACATTTGGCCTATAGGAGAGCCAAGAGTCCTTGCGTGCAGTCAGTAGAAACATGCTACTTGGCACTCATCTTCCTAGTAGTGATACACAGTGCTGATTAATCTGCATTTAGTTCATAGTGTCAAATTAAAGACTCACATTGGGGCCAAACGTGGTGCAGTACAATGTCAGTCTGTATCTATGGTATAACTTCTTCCTTTACAATCAGTACAAATGCTGCAGCTGCAGTTGTACTGGTGTTTTGCTGCAGTTGCTAGGGCCCAGGAGCTATAGGTCAACATTGATGTTTTTGATTTAGAAAGGTAATGTTGTCTGTACTGTTTTAGCTTAAAAATAAGAAAATCGTTTCAATGGCCCTTGAATGGCAAGTGTGAACCAAGTCTGAGAAGTGCAAACAAACCTTTTGGCTAAATCCTAATATGTTGTACCGTAGTATATCATTAAATTAAGTGCTTCTCAAAGTATTGCTGTGCCTTGTCTGCCGGTTGTTTTAAAAAGTTTTGTATATGTTTAGCACCTTGGCAACAAGACTGACCTCTTCTTTATTTAGCCAGCAGACGGCAAGATTTACTCTCCAGAGAGCTGAACTGACAAACACTCACACTTGAGATGCCATGACATTCTTCACCTCAATCCAAGTCTAAAATGCCATGATTCTCAATGAGAAATATGTTATGATGAGAATATATCATTAGCAATATTCTGTTGCAACTACTACCAACAAAAAATCAAGTACAGTTATATTTGCTGAAAGAATCTAGGATGCATAATGGTGAAATGTCTATGCTAATCAAATTTGTATATAGCCCATTTAAAGCTATTTATCAATAGGGAGGCTTTATGATTTAGGCACCTTATAAAATGATAAGATGCAAGTCTCCAAGTTTACATGACACATGACACAATGCTCAGTAGTAAACCACATAGTAATTTAGGAACAATTGTTTGTTCCAAGAGTTAAAAAAGAAAACGATAGTATTTGCAAAACAGAAAAGAAAGGATGTAGGATTATTTTTAAATATACCATCAATTGTAATGTAAAACATGAAGATATTAACAGTAAACAACTCTTTTCCCTAGAAAAGACATTAGTGCATGTGTCTGTAAGAAAAATAATATTGTATTATTTAGATAATTTGCTTAAGATAAGGGTTTAACTTTACCTTTATTCCAAAAACAGTTAACGTTGTGATCTAGAACCTACCAGTGCAATGCAAAATTCTTCTTACATTCAGTCTTCTTTGGATTTCATCCAGGAGCGATCACTTTTTTCTCAAAACGCTCTGGTTGCTAACCAGTGGAATGGGCCCTGCTTTTAATTAAATGCTCACTCTCCTTTACTAAACCTGTGTTAATGGTTCAGAGTTATAATAAGTTCATTATGAGGTCCAATAGTTTTGTTTTTTCATCCTGTTTCCTGAAGAAAACATGGCTAGTGTTTCCATCTCCACTGTATTTCACGTGTACAGTAATATTAAGCTCTTAACATCAAGAATAAGTGATTGATATTTCTTGAGGGAAGAGGCGTACAGTTGGTACACTGAGGGCAGAGAAAGAAGAAGTTTTATTTCTCAAGTGCAGTTCTTCCATGGGAAATTTTTTATTACAGTGGTCTCGGTAGCAGTGAATCTTTAATTTCCATTAGTATTTAGCCTAGCAGTGGTGAGTCAAAGGCTCTTTGGTAATCTTTCTCCGAGATTATCAGTAATTATTTTATGAGGCAGCTGGAGAATTTATTTTTCCTTTGGAAAAATTCAAGTCTTAGAATGCTACTATTCAAAATCCCACACTTTGCTCTTGAGTCATTTTCTTTTTGCAGTTTTTTAGGAAGGAACTGACCTCAGTGCTGATAAGGTTTCATACCCCTCAATGCAGCTGTTACCAGCCGTGTGTGAAGATAATTTTACTGTACTTTAAACAGACACTGAGCTGAAGGAAAAAACTAACACAGACATTTGTGAAGAATTAGTGGAACATCAGCCTGTCTGAGAGACAATTTAGACTGGCCAAACGTCAGCCCTTTTCAGATATTCATAAACATTTTATCAGCTTAGCTCTTTGTGTAGAACTGAGGTGTAGACAAGAAAAATAATGATAAAAATGGTTCCCACGTTTATCTTTCTGCTTTATTCACCACCTCCTTCTTCATAATCCTGTACAGTATATTTTTAATTTTATTTTTTTTCCATGTCTGTGGGAGTTTTCAATCCATTCAAGAATTTAAAACATGTTAAAAAATGGAAAAAACGGAAGTCTGTTGTGCTGAATCTGTTCTGCCTTCCTCACTGTTTCTGGTACATTGTGTTCTGTTCTTTCTCCCACTCCAGCTTGCTCTCTCTCCCTCCCACTTAATTTTCATCCCACGTTTTCTCCCTGCCTGCCCCTGCTCACTCTGAAGCCAGCTGACAAACTCCTGAAACAATTTATGGCCTCAGCTGATTCTTCAGTTAGCTCATCAGCACTGTGAAATGAGACTGCAGTCTAAAATTAGGCATCCTCAACACTCCCACACACGCACACACAAACACACATACAGTTTTTGTATCGTTCCTGCCTTTTCTGGGTAATAATTTACTTATGTAACAAAGCAATTTAAGCAATTCTGCTTCAGTTCAAAACACAGCTCATAACTGAAATAAAGCTTTAAAGACCCTTATAACTATGACTTCTTTAACCTCATGGCTGTCTCCCAACTATCCAAGACTAATGACAGGTTATTCTGGAGTGGTAGTTTATTAATAAAACGGCAAATACTTGAAAATATTGTGATTACAGTTTTTATATTGACATAGAGAAAACTACTGGAACAGTTTTTGGTGAATAGCTGAGAGTACGTCATAAATTAAAATTAAAGTGCCTTCGGTGGACTGAAAAAAATCCAAAATGCAGGAGATATTTTTTCTTGCTGTTTGGTAAACTGTATTCTGTCTAGGCAAATAGACAGAAACAGACTGCAATAAATGTGTCACGTGAATTTCCATAAATAATTGTTACGTGGATAGTCCGTGAAGAGCAAAGAGCATTGGTATAATTCCTGAAGTCAAACCAGTGGAAACCTACTTAGGTTTTCATCTTCTCTGACATACCTTTTATAGAACAGTTCCAACACTGAAATCTGAATGAGTCAATGTGACAGTATTTATACAATGCTGAAAAAAAGATCTATTGCATTCATTTATATTCTGTTTTTCTGCAGGCTCTGTGTGGTTGCACAGTCAACATTCCTACCATCGACAATCGAGTGATTCCTCTGCCTTGCAGTGACATCATCAAGCCAGGCACAGTGAAGAGACTGAGAGGAGAGGGCCTGCCCTTTCCCAAGTCCCCAACACAGCGTGGGGACTTAATAGTGGAGTTCCAGGTGCGCTTCCCTGACAGAATACCACCACAGTCCAGAGAAATCCTCAAACAGCATCTGCCCCTGTCCTAGGACCCAGGACGGAAAGGGAAGGGGAATCATTGGGCTTTCTTTTCTTTTTATCATTTTTTTATTACTCACAGACACTTATTTCAGAAGAAAGAAAAAAAATGTGCCACAAAGAACTGCAAGAGTTAATTTTGTTATCTTTTTATGTAAAGATGTATTCATTTTTGTAAATTATAATATTTTACGTTTTTTTTAATACAAGTGGGGGGGAAAAACTGTTTGTGAGGTTGATCAGCACCATGCAACCTCAGAAAGGGTTCAGCGGTGGAATTTTTCTTCTACCTGCAATGCTTGTACTAATGGGATATGTTTTTCTAGTTGTTCTCTCTTTTGTAAGGACAAGTTGAGGACTTTTTAGGGGGATGGAAAAGAATATGGTTCTTTATTGTAAAGAACTTAGATTTCTTTGAATTTTACAAAGGGAACTTGGATTTTATACTTTACAGAGAGAAGACCAGGGGACTAAGTTAACTTCCTTCGTGGCCTTTGTTTTTCCAGCTAAGCCAATTCAGCTGTTTTATGATGTGGATGAGCTCTGAATGTCAAATAAAATAAAATCCTTCTTTAAACCTTTGGGAACCGGGTCATTTAACAATAGAAAGGTACTATTCTTGTGACAATGATAGAGATTAATAATTTCAGCTGTTTTCAGGCATGACACGTGAAATTAAATCTTGTATGAAATATTTGGTTATGGGGTCATTTTACAGTAAAAGGCTACTGTTCCTGAGATGAACAATGTCAAAACCATATTGGCAGAATACAAACCTGTCACACACTAGTTAATACAGACACAAAGGCTGTGTCTTAAAGGTGCTTTTTGCCTGTGACCTTGGTATGTTAAAGAATGACTTAAAGTTGTTCTCAACTGCCTTAAACTTTTTTCAGGATTTTACACTAGGTGCCCAAATCACAGAGGGATTCTGAGTGCCTTACTTAGGCTCTAACCAGCAGCCTTCCATACAGCAGTTAGGCTGTGTGTATGTAATACACACAAGATTTTAAAATACTAAAATACAGGACACAGAAGTAACAAGTAATGATTAGTTAACATTTGAAATGTAGTTAAATGGTGATATTTCAATTCACAAGCGCAAAATAGTGGCTTTTTACTGTACACTGGCCCTGAATGTGGACTGTGTACATGATGAATTGAGTAGGGGTGAGAATATCTATAATAATGTGCATTATGACACAGGGAATACATCAGATAAAATTAACTCCTCTTTTGTTACAAATGTTTATAAAATACTTAAGGTGAAGTGAGATTGCTCACTCTAATTATAAAAAGTTATTCATTCATATTCATATACTTTTCTACATAATTAAGACAAAGGTACCCGGCCATGTTGTTGAGGGGGATACTCTGGCTTCTTTGGAGAAATAGCTGGAGGAGATCTGCTAAACATTTAACTGCTAACAAGCAATGAGCTGGATGGGCTACATGGCTTTTATAAAAACATATTTTTATGTTTTTATATTAGTCCAAACATGCTACTGTATGTTGTCAGTATAATTTCTGCTCTCTTGAAACTAGGATTTCAGATTTTACTATAAACAATTTTGGAGCTATTGTTTGGGAAAATGGTTTGTAATAAGATATTACACAACATTAGAAATACTTCGTTTAAGTTAATGCTGATTAAGTCTCCTGTATTTTTCCCATAATATTGTACTAATGTGCTAAAAAAAGATGCCATTTGTATACAGTAATACTTGATCAAGAAGTAATTATTCTTGTTCTTATTCAAGAATAGTAATTATATATAAAACCAGATTTTAAAAAAAAGTTACTTTAACATTATGAAATTTAAAATACATTTACGCCACATGTGCACAATTCCTGGATAAAATCATTTGTCTGTGCATGTACCCTAAAACGATTTATTGCTTAACAATATCAGTAGTATTTTAATGTCAACATTTCCCCCCCAAATCCATCCCATTCAATTTTTGAATGACAAAGTATCATACATTTAACTAGTATGTATCATAATACATACTATAGCATTATGTTACTTAACTCACTTTGCATAGTGGACACAGAAATACCATCGTTTTCTGTGTTGTACAGGATACATTTACAGTACTGTCAGCATTTAACATAAAAAAGAATAATCAAAGTATTTTTTCTGTCATTTGTTTAATCTCACTGCTCAGTCCTATGTAACTATACCACCAAGTTAATATATTCTTTTAATTGTCCTTGAGAACTAGAGCTGACAGGATAAATCAATTTGATATGTAATGGTGGAACTTTGCCTATATACTGTATCCCAGTCAGTATGCTCAGCTCCAGCCACTGTGATCCAGTCCCATTGTGTGTTACTGCTAGAACTCTTCAATCTCAAGGAAGTTAACAGGTTTCCTGTAAAAAGGTCCCCAACAGTCTGCTGATAGAATAAAGAGGGGACAGATGCCTCTAGCTGAACATAACTTTTAGAAACATTTTGAATGCTGTTTGTAGTGATCTTAGCAGCAGTTGTGATCTTTTTTTGTAAACAACTAGGAAAACAAAATAACTTTACCAAATATTTTGACTTTAAATTTAGTTTTCTAATATGGTGGACATATTTGCATTGACAAACAATCCAAATCTTAAATGAAATCTGTTAGTCCAGCATTGTATGTTTTTTATACAGCTGACTTTCTTCTGAGAAATGTAAACATGAATTTACCATTAAAAAGCACAAAAAGTTGATTTTTGGTTTTAAATGCAAAATCAAATGTTTACAAAAAAACAACCTGGAATACTATTTTGCAGATATTTAAGCTTTAAAGTTTTAGATTACACTTAAAGTGTAACAGTCTACACTAACTACACAAACATGTATTGGCCATTGACTGGCAGCAAACGGTTTTATTTTTTGTGTTCTGCATTGTTTTCAGCATTATTAATTAGGATAATTGCACTTTAAAATCTTACTCTTTCTTCACCTTTACAAAGACTGCTCATGTCTGTCAAATGTAGCCAATGAATTCATTGGATTTCATATGACTTTGTTAAAAGAAATACAATGTTGATGAAAATTTATAGATAAAGAATTAAAAATACATGAAAAAAAACCTCAAAAGTGTTTTCTGTGTTATTCTGACTGAATTCAGTGTGTGAATGCCAACTTGTCACTCTCTTCCTAACAGAAGAAAATGTATCGAGCCATACCTGATATATTCTGATACAGTCTGGCAATACCTGATACATTCTGATACAATCAGGTAAAACCTGACATAGTCCCAGACAATCAGCCATTACCAGATAAACTGATGCAGTCAGGCAATACTTCATCTGATGCGATCAGAAAATACCTGTACCTCATTCGCAATACAAGAAAATGCTGCTGTAAGGCACTCAAGGCACATGAACCATCATGCATCTGGTGAGGCACTCTCTGCTTGTGTTTTTTAAAGCAGAGGCAATTATTATACTGGGGTGTGAGAAGAAAGGGGAAATGGCCTAATAGTTTGTGACAGAAACAATTCTTAAACTATAACTGCTGCAAGCTGTGTTGTTGCAAAATGAAAATAAGTAAAAGAATGGAAATGTTTCTCTTCAAAGAAAGTAATGCTAAGTGCTCCAACTGCTGAAGTCCAGTGAACTCATACTCTGGCTCAGTGTAGGGTACTTCTGTCATGCTTTTTCCACTTTACTGCAGAGTGAAACAATCTCAAGATATATGGATAAAGTATTTACAAGTCAGATGTAAATGACATCCAAGTTGCTCAGCCTGTAAAGGCCCTTATTAAGTGTGCAGCTCAGCTATGTCACTAGTAGACTGAGAGCCCCAGGTGCCACAGAACATCTGACGCGTAGCACCAGAGTGTGGCGTGGTTAGAGAAGGACAGGATATTCTTGACGTAGTGTGCAGTTGCCAATCTCCAGGTACTAGAAGAGCATCCATCCATCAATTCTACTAACTGCTGAATCAACGCAGGCTGCTTCACATTTCTCACAATTGTATATGATTTTGACAGTACATATTCTGGAGGAAAGTGAGTATGAGCCTCATCTCACTTGTGCTGGAACAGTTATGGAGATGAGAGAAGTTGAACAACAATTAGTAATGCTAATTACTGTTAGTCCTGTTAGGGGTATGAATGAAAACATTACTTGCAATTTCAAATACCACACTGCTCTTGTGAAGTCTAGCTAGCATTTTAATAATACAGATTTATAATTAAGTTGCTATTTGATTGTAATGCACAAAAGGTACATTTCATGAAATGTACAGATGGTGTTTGTGCAGCTGACAATTATGCTGAATCCATAGGGTATTATGGATAGCTTACTCAGGCAGACCTATATCAAGATAGACTGTAGCCAGAAGATTTCATGTGGGGTGGTCTGTATTCCAGACATTCATGGGTATATGAATTAACATCCACTGACATCTTCTCAGTAGAAAGTCCATCTATCCTGGACTTTGATAACTTTATGGACCTGGATCAAGAAACCATGTTTTCTTCATGAGTCAAACATCTACCTGGAGACTGGTACTCAAACAGACATTTCTTTATAGTTAAACTACATGGAACAGGACTGTCACAAGGTGTCCTGGTCTGGTCAGGCATCATGATCTACGTACAGTATGCTTCGACCTCCAAATTTTTGAATGTATGCCCTTGACTAGAATGTAAAACAGAGATCAGATTTACTGAAAAAATGTATTTTCAGTATTGCCATCAGCCCCCCATTTCAATTTAGTAGATAATTACAACACACGCAATCACCCATACGGGTTGGTCAGTAAGATCACCCAACCTGAATCTCAAACATCAAGTCTGGGATGCTGTACAGAGCGAAGCTTCCAAACATCCAGCTCCCAGTTCAGCTCTGTTGAATAACTTCATTTGCAGCATGAGAAGATGCCCAAAGGCATAAAAGGCATGTGCACCAACCTTTATGTCTCTTGTTGACCTCCTTTCCTTTTCCTCTTTACATGTCTTATCACAGTTAAAGTTTCTACCACCCTACTTGGGTTTCTGGCAGACGTACCACTGCTGCATGATTAAAAAGGTTCTGCATCTGTTTGCGTATTCACAACATTAGCTACTCCCAAAGCTGTGTTCCTAATGGAATTGGGACACTAATGTGACACGCTAGCAGCCTAATCACCATGCAATGCACAAGTGGCAACCCACTGAAGCTAAGCGGGTGTGAGTCTGGCCTGTACTTGGATGGGAGACCTGCTGCGAAAGCTAAGGTTGCTGTTGGAAGAGGTGTTAGAGGGGCCAGTAGGGGGCACTCAACCCGCTGTCTATCTGGGTCCTAATGCCCCAGTAGTGACGGGGACACTATAGTGTAAAAAGGTGCCATCCCTCGTATGAGATGGAAAACCGAGGTCCTGCTCTCTGTGGTTTCAAGAGCATTTCTTGAAAAGAGTGGGGGGGTTACCCCAGCATCCTGGTCCAATTTCCCATTGGCCTTTACCAATCATGGCCTCCTAATAATCCCCATCTATGAGCTGGCTTCATCACTCTGTTCTCCTCCCCACTGAGAGCTGATGTGTGGTGTGCTCACTGGTGCACTATGGCTGCCGTCACATCAACCAGGTGTTACTGCACATTGGTGGTGGAGAGGAGTCCTGTAAAGTACTTTGAGTGGAGTGTCCAGAAAAGTGCTATGTAAGTGTAAGTATTATTACTAAATGACTGGTATGTCATCTGAACCTGTTAAATTGAACCTTTCTAAATATCTAGTCATTGTTCTGCGTTGCCCAGATGATGTGACGTTGGCAATTCACAATAAACAGTAAAGCACAAACTGAGGGCACATGGGGAAAAACAATGTGGAAATTGCATTTATAACAGGGAACAGGAGGCACTTCTTTATCCAAAGTGTAAAGTGTGGAACAAGCTACCCAGCCCTGTTGTTAAAGCCAATACACTGGTTTGTTTTAAGCAATGGCTGGGTGATATTCAATTCGCTACTGAATGAGTCAGATGGGCTGAATATCTCCCTTCCCTTTGTAACCTTTCTTATGTGCTCCATGTCATTCCCTGCTCCTGTTAACACTGGCTCTGACACCCCTCTCCCCTGTAATTGCCTGTAATGAAGAGCTGCACATACCAGTATATACATTCATTGCTACAGCTGTGAAGTGTTAATGTACAGAAAGACCCATATTTTTTTTAACTTTTTTGATCTCATAATCACTTTAAATCATTTAAATGTCTCTGACCCTTTTAACCATTCACAACCTTATCAATGGAGCATCAGTGTGGAGTAGTGCCTATTGCACCCTATTGTAAGATCCTTCACTCATACTACTCCAGTAAATTCCCCACTCTACACATGAGTACTTTCCAAGCTATCATTGCTAGCGAGTATGTGGTCCTAACTAACTTATCCATCCGTCCATTTTCTAAACCACTTTAACCCCAGCAAGCAACAGTCGCCAGATGGGATACACCCAGAACAGTACTCCAGTCCATCACAGGGTACAGACAGACACAAACAAGAACACACCAGGGCCAATTTTACAGAAACCAATTAACCTATTAGTAGGTCATTGGACTCTGGGGGGAAATCAAAGTATTCACAGGTAATCCATACAAATTTAGGGAGAACACTATGCAGATAGTACCCCAGGAAATGAACCCAGGTTGGCCCCAGCGCTGTGAGACAGTAATACTAAACTCTGCGCCGCATAATTAATTTATCTGGTTAAAGAAAATATTAACCATACACCTCACAAAGCATTCAAAATAGGGCAATATCTCTTAAAAACAACCATCCTGGTATCACTGCTTAATTAAGCCATGGGTATGTAATATATGTTTGGAGATACATCTAATCTTTAACAAATATTCACAGTTACATGATAGCGTTAAGTTTACAGTATGTACAGCAGAAGCAGAGGTAGTGTTAGCCAAACTGTCTGTATAACACCCTGCTTAGTTTATGCTTTAATCTGGTCACTAATTAACCTTAATTAATGACTCACTGTATGTGCACTTGGCCAAATTCACATTAAACTACATACTGTACATTGATGAAGACATTGCACATGATATTCACAATAAAGCATCAAAGGATCAAAGTTAGGTTTATCAAAGCACTCTGTCAATGACAAATACATCCCAAAAATACATCAGTCTTGTAATGTTCATTTATCTTAATGACTTTTTTTCTCCACCGCTGTGGGAGAATATCTAATTATCTGCTAATTATTTTTTATAACAGTCTTCTACATTATTGGAAAATCTGGCCAATACGTCTCACAGGGACAGATTTTCATACTGATTTGAAATGTAATTTTTTGCTAAAGCAGGCTGTCATGGTGGACTCATTCCAACAATGGTACATCAAGTTATCTTATAATGAATGCTTATACTTTGATAGATTTCCTTTGGTATTATAAAAGAGAAGTAAATTAAGAACACATAAAAGCATGTGTGAGAGGCATTTGGTTTTATAGGTCATTTCTTAAAGAATGGTACTTCTGATCTAAAGGGGAGAGTCCATCAAAATCAAATACACAAAGCAGACCCACAGACGGGCACAGAGGCAAATGCACAGAGCAGTTTCTTTGGTCTATCAAAGTGTTTCACAGATGAAAACTCATTCTCAGTGACTGTTATTTTGCTTCATAAGTTTTCCATCAAACTAATGTTTATTTAATTTCCCCAAATGCCAAATAGCATTTGAATAGCATTTGAATAACTAATTAATGCATTCCAAGTACCTCAAAACACATAATGTTCAAGACGTGCCTGATGCCACCCTAGAGGCAGAACAGCAAATCTCTTCTAATCTGCTTCAGGGAAAGTTAATCATAAACCTCACACACATTTTAAGCTTGTGTTTTGTGGGTTTTTTTCCTCTCAGAAAGCAGACTAGTTTTTAGTATGCAATTTCCCTCGTTTTTCTTCCAAGGTAACTATTGACACCTGCTGGTTTTACAAGAAAAGACTAATGTTTTAAATCCTTAAAGTTAAAATCTTCTACTTCAAATACTGAATTAAGTTTCGATAGATTTTCACAATTAATTCAAAAAGTTTCTGACAGTTTCTGATTTTATATACAGCTGGAATCACCTCCTGATGATCAACGAATCTTTTGTATGTTATGGTGTATCTGGTCCTACATATAGTCTTAATTGAGATGATAGAACTTACTTTTTTCACACAAATATAATGAATGCTGGCTGATTATTTTTAAAATAAATAATGGAAAATTAGATTTCTTGTGTGTTATTTGCCAAAACAGGTCAGTTTTATCTATTAGGACTTGTTGAGGACTAGGTGAAGGTCAAAACTTTTTAAGTTGAAGCAGTTTAGGTCTAAATTTGTTAAAACACAATATCTTAATTTGTACTTACTTTTTCACCATGCTGTAGATAAGATGTGTTGAACGTCCTTTGAACCATGTATAAAACACAAATACTTTATTAAGCAAATGTAAAAATGTGATGGGTTTTTATATAGAGAGAGTTGTGGCACTACATAGGCCAGATAAAGCGTATTCATGTTCAAAGATGTAGCGCTTTGTAGGCTGGTCAGAAAGCAAGTTCTTAAAATGACCACTATGAGTATCTCAACATCAAAGCCAGAGAATGAAGACAAGCTGATTCTGTCTACTGTACATTATTTATGGGGTCATATGAGCTGTTAAGCTCGTATTAATCTGCAAGCATGACAAAAATAATTGGCCCCCATATGGAACTCAGCATTCCACAAATGGGTTTCCGCACAAAGGAAAGTGCTACATACATTGAAACCCTTTCCTGGAAATAATACAGCCATCACACTGGATAGGAAAGAAGTCATGACATTACCTGTGAAATAATGATTAAAAAATCAGGTTATCCACTGTGGAAAAGCAGGGGGAATCAAAGTGAATGATACGATGGAGCTTGAATGTGTATTAAAGTCAAGTCCAGCAACTACATTTCAGGGTTCTGCATTTCATCAATATTAATCTTGCAAGGACATTTTTAGATCATTTGTATTATTGGGCTTGCTAGAATGAAATTAAAATAATTATCAGTAATAAGTTAGTACTAAAAATATGCTTTTCAAAAGGCATCACTTAAATCAAACAATAATATTAAAATAAGTTTATAATTACAGGTAAAGCAACAATTAGTCACAAATACACAGATTTCACATGTTCTGCAATGGGTATTTTATCATTACCCTATTGATGTCTGTCGGTATGAGATCTATATTAACAGTATAAATATGTAACTTATTCTAAGCTTTAGCTTTGCATTTAAAGGTATTGTACCCTCTGTGTTTCAAGCAGGACTTTTCATTCTCCAGGAAATGCATCATTGCCATCTTGTGGCTACTGGAACGTAAATGTAGAAATAAATTCCAAGTTTCTAAGAAGGACCAGCAACATTAATTTACAGACACATAAGTGCACATTTGTTCTGGTTTAGAAATAATAATGCCAGCCTTGGTTGAGCATATAAACTGAGACAAAATGCACATAATATAGATAGCCATATCACCCTGCAACTCACAACTGGCAACCCACTGAAGCTAAGCAGGTGTGAGCCTGGTCAGTACCTGGATGGGAGACCTCCTGGGAAAAACTAAGGTTGCTGCTGGAAGAGGTGTTAGTGGGGCCAACAGGGGGCGCTCACCCTGTGGTCCATGTGGGTCCTAATGCCCCAGTATAGTGATGGGGACACTATACCGTAAACAGGCGCCGTCCTTCGGATGAGACGTAAAACCGAGGTCCTGACTCTCTGTGGTCATTAAAAATCCCAGGGCGCTTCTCGAAAAGAGTAGGGGTGTAACCCCGGTGTCCTGGCCAAATTTCCAATTGGCCCTTCCCAATCATGGCCTCCTAATACTCCCCCTCTATGAATTGGCTACATTACTCTGCTCTCCTCCCCACTGATAGCTGATGTGTGGTGAGCGTTCTGGCGCACTATGGCTGCCGTCGCATCATCCAGGTGGATGCTACACATTGGTGGTGGTGGAGGGGAGTCCCCATTACCTGTAAAGCGCTTTGAGCGGAGTGTCCAGAAAAGCGCTATATAAGTGTAAGCAATTATTATTATTATTATAACGTGTTTAGTCAAAGCCTACTTAGATTTAGATCTTTGTGCAGCTGTTTTGTACTGTATAGTACTCATAGTGAATGGCCATGTCATCTTTTTGAAACTGATCCTTGATTTGTTTACTAAAAACTACTCCTTTCTACTTTTATATGATAAAGAAAAATCTTTCCAGTGTGAAACAGATGTTTTTCTCCTCACACTTTCTGGGTTCCTGAGAAATGTCCACTCAATACTGGTTGAAATAAAACACTTGCACAATTAAGAAACAATGTGAGTCAAACTGTGAGAAATTGTTCTTTGGCATTTTGTGGAAACATGTTAGAACAGCCTGTTTTCTTGATCTCTACATGATGCAAAAGAGTGCAATCACAATACTTTTCTACTAAAGGTTTTGACATTTTATCTTTCATTCATTCCTGAGTAAGTCTAAGAAATGATTGGCTCTCAGTGCAATTTCAGGACACATTTTAAGGAATCACTAGAGCAACAGTAAAGAGCACTGAGAATTGAAAATTCCCTTCATTCAAACTTTTAATATTATTGCAGCTGGTATCAAACTGTGGCATGGGGTACAGTATATTTCTCTCAGAAGGGGGCATCGGGCATCTAATTCATTTGATAACATTTACATATGCAGAAAAATACAGTACATTTAATTGTGTGTCTTTTCAAAAGGTTTCAATGAACCTTTAGGTTAAACAGAATTAAACATCACAAGGCTCCTAACACCAAGGGACAGATTTTGCCTTGAAAAATAATTACATAAAAAAGGAAATGTGACGAACACAGACAGCTGTACTACTATAACATTGCAAGTGCAGCGATGTAAGAGATGAGAGAATACCCCACCTCCAGTTGGTGGCAGACAAACTCAGCTGTTACTCTGCTCTGACCAGGCTGTAGAACTCTGCTTTGGAATGTTCCCCTTGTGTTGTAATATGTTTTGCTGAATGACTAAGACAATGTTCCTAACCACATAAGGAAAACGAGCAGACTGCCTTTCTTCAGTTAATATAACCTCACTTTCAAGACCTTGTATATCACATAAATCTTTTTAATGCACAACGCTTATAACCAAAATCAAAAGAACGAACTGACCACACAATACGTGTAGTTGTTTCACTAAGTCCACATTATGATGATAATTAAATTAATTTATATAGCACCTTTTATCCAAAAAGACCCCAAAGGATTTTACATTTAGGAGGTGGACCAACTTTATCCATCACAGAAGTGTAGCAAATAACTGGGTGAAAGCGAGTATGCACCTACAGCCCCTCTATAGTACAGATAAGGTGGAGAAGAGAAAAATTATTTCACTTATTGAATTAAGGGAGAACATTAGACAGGGCAGATTGCTGAAGTCCAGAGCACAATTCGGCAAGAACACTGGAGTTAACATGTTTACGCTCACTAACACTGCCATGGAAATAGGTCATGGGAATACAGAATATGTGGAATATGGAGTCATGGATTCAGGTTAAACACCTCTTACAAAAAATGGCCCCTTCTACAGCACAGTGTTCCCAGTACTGGGCTATTGGTTTTAAAATTTTGAGCCAGAGGTAAAAGTGGCACCTATTGGTTTATCAACATCAGTTACTGCAGAAACTTGGTTTTCCTTGACGATCTCCCATTCTACTACCGGCCAGACCCAGCCCTGCTTAGTTTCTGAGATCTCATCACTACGAAGTGATAAGGCAGCTCGCAAATGCTGCTACTTTAACTATCAGCTGCCATATCGCTCTGCAACTCACAACTGGCAACCCACTGAAGCTAAGCAGGTGTGAGCCCGGTCAGTACCTGGATGGGAGACCTCCTGGGAAAAACTAAGGTTGCTGCCGGAAGAGGTGTTAGTGGGGCCAGCAAGGGGTGCTCACCCTGCGGTCCATGTGGGTCCTAAAGCCCCAGTATAGAGACGGGGACACTATACTGTAAACAGGTGCCGTCCTTCAGAGGTGTTAGTGGGGCCAGCAAGGGGTGCTCACCCTGCGGTCCATGTGGGTCCTAAAGCCCCAGTATAGAGACGGGGACACTATACTGTAAACAGGCGCCGTCCTTCAGATGAGACATAAAACCAAGGTCCTGACTCTCTGTGGTCATGTGGATGATGCACATTGGCAGTTATGGAGGCGAGTCCTTGTTACCTGTAAAGAGCTTTGAGTGGAGTGTCCAGAAAAGTGCTATATAAGTGTAAGCAATTATTATTATTAACTATGTAATCACAAAATTATCACATAAAAACAAAAAGGCGAATTGAAAAAAAAAATCTTTGCGCTTTTAAGTGAAATGTACAATTACTCGAATTTACAAAGAAACAGCCATTCATTAAGTGAACACCATGCTAGGGTACCCTGTAATCGAAACCTGGAAATTTTATTATGGCTTTCAAAATGTAAATTAACTAGTGAAAAACCTCTAATTCCTGCTGGAAATTTGTCAATATCCATTATGTTCACGGACCCATCTTTCCTAAGCTCTCTCTTCTGCCAGAACAGTAATTGATTATCTGAGTTACTGTCAGACTACTATAGCTCTTCTTCCGTATTGACTGTGTATTTCATTGGGTGTTGAAAGACATGGATGATAATGAGCACCACAAAATTTCAGGGTCCCTATAATAGACCCTGAAAGCACACTGTCCTCTCTCCACTTGTGTCTAGTATCTGTCTTTATTTATAGTTGCATTAAATCCCTCAGGAATAAAAAGAAGCAAAGAAGAAAAACGGCTGTGATGTTGATGATGATAATATATTAACAACACAACAAATATATTACAACAACATCACTCTCCCCTCTCCAACAAAAAGTGCTGCTGATGTAAGTGCTGCAGTGGGACAATTTAATGTATATACAGCACAGGATTTTTTAAAACATTGCCTTGAAAAAATGTCTTGAATAACAGATGAGATTTGTAACAATATTTCAATTTACCTCACACAGAACAACATTTGTACTGTGGCTGTTATTGTAAATCTGGAAAAAAACAAAGAGGCAATTTGATCATGAAAACTTGATATTGAAGTTAATTTAAGACAGTTGATTTGGTGGTTGCAGGTTTAAAGCAAGTAATAACAGAAAGATGAGAAAATATATTAACATTACAAAAATAATTTACCCAGAGCTTGATCAGGGTAGAAGATGAAACAGCTGCAGTGTGGTAATATTAAAATCATATCCTAAATCGAATCAGAAATTCTAGGATAAACAGAGCTCCTAAAATAATGCACTGTTTGTACAAGATGATAAAATGGAAAATACCAGAGTGCCATTACAGCATACTGAAAACTGCCCATGAGCTATTGATACAGTATATCCTAGATTTGTATATGAAAAACAAGCCTACACTTCATTACCTACAGGGCCTGACTTTCAGTACCAATCTGTCATCATAAAACTGTTTAAACTGGTACAGTAAAAGAAAACACACAAGAAACATACTTTAACTTGAGAGAGGCCTTCATTTCTTTTGTATATTAGTTAGGATTAAAGTTAGTCCCAAAAGGAAAAAAAAGCATTTAATCTTACTTATTTTCAGACTTTACAGATCTACATAAGTTTACCTTTTTACATTGTGGAGTTTGCTGGAAAAAAAATCAGGGAATGGAAATACGTCTAAATGACAACAAATCACGGAAGAGACTTAGGAAAAGATATTCCTCTATTCAAGCTTTTTCAAAACTACTGGGATTTGGGCCTACGGGGGTAACAAAATATTTGCAAAATTTCCTCCTCTTATAGGGCTGCTTCTGTAACCTGATTCACAATTTATTCTGTGAAGCCTCCACTCCATTTAGAAATTACTTGCATTTCTTAGATGCCACTTTGAACAGCTGATCTTAATTGGTGATGCGAGCCACAGAGCTTTGAGGTCAGCCAACTGTGAGCTTTAAAAGCGATGCTATTCAGTAACTCCCTGTGTTTAATAATCTAAATATTGTTAACACATATCTGTGGAGCTGCAAAATCTCATCTTAAATTTGTAGATTTACCTGGAAACTTTACTGCTATGAGACGGAATGTTGTCAACTAGCAACACAATATACAAAAAATATTCTTTATAAATTAGTCGAATTAATTAATGAATAAACATAGTTCAAACAAAGGGGCTCCAATTTTGTCTGCAGCTATAAATGAATACAAAGCACCCTACAAAAGGTGTAATAAACTATGTCCTTCAGTGAAAACTCACATATTTTGACCTTAGAATGCATAATTCATAGAATTCTGTCACATCTATTCACATCTTTTGTTGTCTCTTTCAGAACTAGTTGACAGCTAGCATACAGCATACACCACAATCTACTGAACAAGCTACACTTAAGTTAACTAACATTCAGATAAGGACTTTTCCCCCCTTTTCAAGTTGTTAGGTAACAGATAAATCAAGACTTTGACCTGACATTTACTCCCATCTGAGTGAACAAATTCAGAAAAGAAAATGACCCAGTGCTGACAGAGGGATAAGAATATTTTACTAAGGTAAGATGGACTTAAATGTTGTTTGAAAAATATTTGCGTTTGACACTTAAAACTATTTTCAACTTTCACTTGAAAACCACAAAACTGTATTTTGTTAAACAAATTGGTATGTTATGTCTTTAGCCCAACAAATAGTCATGGTAGAAACAGAACAGAGCACAGACATACAGACAAAAAGATTCCCAAGGTAGAAGTGTTTAAAGTTTCTCTGCATTTGATATTGACTGCACCTGCCAGGACCCACACATCATATCTAAAAACTAGTAGTTGTTATTGGTTCTGCTGAAATATAAACTAATTCAAGTTGCAAGACTATAATAAAGCGTCCTTGAAAAGTCAAAAAACGTTATTGCAAAGCATTTGATTCTGTTTCTGAGGCGTGGTCCTGTTCTGGAACATGTGATTATTTTAATTATATTATTTTTTTAGACAAAGAATGAAGAGGGTCTACTTTTTCCTAGTTTTCAGAAGATCCTAATTTACCTAAGATTCATGGGACACAACTTTTCTCTAAAAGACCAGGCCATGATAATTGGTTAGCATAGCAATGAATTTATACTGATTTGAGTTCAGGAGAGATCTCCCTGTCAAAATTCATCACAATTTCAATCAAAACCCTGTTGAGGGTTCAATTGCTGAACCAGCATGAAAACAGAATGTGTCCATATTCCCCAGGCTTCAATCCTCACCAAAGAGCAAAAACAGACACTTTGACACAGATCTATTTACTGAGGCTTTGAATTCACAGCATAACTGGAATTTGTGCTTTTAGCCATAGATGTCCTTCTGCATTTGTTGTTTTATTTTCATGTTTCAGATAAACCAACAGCAAAACAAAATATTCTTCGAGTTCCCTTTGTTCTGACAAAGCAATAGAAAATTGTGAAAGCTTCGATCATTTCACGAGGACACAAGTTATTTGTATTTCTCTCACAACAGATGACAAATTTCTTTCTTTTGCTTTTCTTAAAGTAAGCTGAAGAAAGCATTTTGTATTTGGATGCATCTTCATCCTGGGTTCCAGCGGTAATTATTAATAGCTGACAGCTTTGCAAGAGAGAGAACTGGGTGTAAATGCTTTTCCTAGTCATGAAAATATGAAATCAAATCAGTGTTTCAGATGTATGTCATATTATTATTGTATTTCCTTCTTTATGTTGAAAAGTTTTTTTTTCAGGTGATCAACTAAAGTTATGTGTACCTTTATTAAAGGTATATCTGAGACAGTGAAAAGCAATCATTACACCAAATAAATGAAGTCAAATAGTGTCCAGTATAGTTTGGATTTTTAAAAACTGTTAATACAAAGTAATACATTTAGTCCTGTAAGACTTTTTTGAATGATTTCCAATTGTTTCTCCTTTGAACAGGTGTTTTTATTAGTGAAACTGAAGTTATTATATTTAATGTATGTTATGTAAATTAAGATAAAACTGTCAGACACAATAAAATTTCACATTATTCATATATCAGTTATTTGCTCTCAGTATTCACTTCCAGCTTACTCTTTAACAATCAATTATTCATTATAGAAGAAAAACTTAATAAGCACATTTTAACGCAAAGCAGTGTTAACTCAACTTCTGAAAATAAGCAGTTTAATTTTTAAACCAATGGTTTGCAGATGGTTCATGAAAAACAAATAAGTTTTGTAATTGCCTTGCAGCAGAGTTACTCTTGATTTGTCACCACTGTTACTCTTCAGGCACCCTGTGTTAGAAGACAATCCCAGTATAAATCATGAGCTGTCCCTACCTGACCCTCTCCATTGGGCACAAGATGCCGCTCATAGGACTTGGGACCTGGAAGAGTGCCCCTGGACTGGTCAGTGTTCAACTGTGATGAGAAGTGGCCATGGCAAGCTTGAGCTAAGATTTCAAATTAAAAATTAAAATATGTCTGATAAATCACAGGTCACCCATGACCAGTTCCAACCAAAGGGCAGAGGATGGCAGCCCACTGACACAGACATCAGCTGAATACAGAGCAGAAACAATTAAAATAACATAAAATGTACACTGCAAGATAACGCTGACCCGCATTAAAGATTTTAAAAATTCCCTTTATTTTTATTGCAATAAAACAGACATATAGAAAATCAGAGTACTCTATAACGCAGGCTAAATGAGTAGATATCTTTACCATGCCCACCACCAAAGAATTTGATTGTCATAGTCGCCTTTATACAAAATATGAAACATTGAGCATGTTCAATGCATTCAACTAGGAAATTCTTCATGCCTTCATTCTACCACACTGAGAAAACAAAAACAAAAGCAATATTTACTATCTGTGAAGTAAGTAGGTAAAAATATGGGGGTCAACTGGTATGTCAGATGAGCTAGGGAATGTTCTTACATTTTTGCTAGCAAAGGCTGTAAGAAGTATACAAGTACCTATGGATATCCATGTTCTAGGATTAAATGACACCTGGCTCTGTAGACAAATACAGAAAGTATACCTCTAACATTCTACATTCAGAGCACACATTGGAAATATTTTATTAATTTTATTTATTTATTAATTGTTGTTTATTTGCAGGATGTAAAGTAAATAAAGTAAGCAGTGTTATAACCGAAATGGAATAAATCTGTGAAGTCTGGCAACAATTCAAGAGCATATCCTATTCTTCAGGTGGCATTACCAGACATGTCTGTAACCGATTCTGGTTTTATTTTCAAACAGATGATAAATTATTATTCATTACATAACAAATTTGAAAGAAATTAAACTTTGGGTCAACAAGATTCTATCCAAATTCTCCTCATCATAGTGCAAGATGAAAAAAATGTACTAAGTGTTGATTTTCCTCAGTCGTAATGGAATGCTTACAAAGATATGAGATTTGGTTATTCTAAAGAAAATTTTGGAAGAAAGCATTTTGTTGAAAGCTAAAAAAAGATATTGTCTCTGCAAAACACCTTCTGGATATTCTATTTTTCTTCCTTGCATGACAAATACAATTTTTTTATAGCAAAACATATGCTACAAGCAGTTATTTTAAAACAACTGAATTTTAAATTATTTTTTTCAGACCTCAGACATGTCCACAATACTGTATGTGTTACTGCTGATAGAAAGAATCTATTCTAAATCTATTATCAAAATAGAGTATTATACAGTAACTGTTTAGTAACCTTAAAAATCATTGCATATATTTACTCAAAATAGAGTGGAAACAAATAGATATGGGACAATATTAAGAGGGAAGATAATAGAATCAAAAATTAGGAAGGAAAATGAAAAAACTTGCCCAAAATTGAGGAAAATGCAACACTTCAGATAACTGCTGCTGTTATGCTGCACTGAGAAACAAACGAGCCTTTTCAGAAATGCCAAATACATTTGATTAAAACAAATTCAGTGACCTCCAACTATGTGGAATTTTATAAATCTAACTCATTTGGTAACTAGCAGTTAATTGATTACTGTTTATTCTGAAGACATCCACCGGGTTGACTTTGTCAAGGTTGTTGAGCAACTGTTAGAAGAGTTGTGTCAGCGGCTTATGAATAACATCTTGGTTCCTTAAGTACAATAAGTAGGATACCAACAGGCCCTGGAGATTTATTAACCTTGACAACTTCAATTCTCCATAGACTTCCGCCTCTTCATTGTTTATACTATAAAAACGTTGTCCTTCTGTTGGATGAGGCAGATTGAAATAGTCATTTAGCATACCAGCCATTTCCCTTTCATTGTGTAGATCTTTCCCATTACTGTGCCAGATACATTTTACTTTATTGTTACAATTAATTTTGCTGTTGTGACACAGAAATAATGTTATTATTGATTTTAGCCGCCATTTTAATATTCCTTTCTATGTGTCTTTACCTTTCTAATATTATTTACACTTTTGCAATTCATTTTACTCCTTTAACTGGATCCTGTTTTTTAATTATTTTATCAGGTGCTTTCTTTACCCTTATATATATTTCTTAATTGATTTGTTGAACCAGTATCTCACCCACATAGAAAAAGCTCTTTCCTTGCCTCGGTGCTTTTCCATCTATGTATTCAATCAAGCATTTATCAAACCTAAACAAATCTGCAAGAAAAAATAAAAATTACTCCAGGTACTCCCCGTGAAACAAAACACTTGGCTTATTGTATGTATAGTTTGGAACCATTCGCACTCTTTCATGGTACTTTTGCTCTCATTATCATTATAACTAATGTAATGATACACATTATTACTCTAATAATACAAATTCACACTATTTCAATATTATTATTAGGATTTATTGAAAAGTACTGTAATATTCCATCCTACCAGTGATTAACACTGGGACTGTTGTTTAACCTTCCCTGTCCTTATCTGATTTATCAGGGAAGTAGTCCTCTTCTTGTTTTTTTACCACACAGAATGTTAGAGAAAGCTACTCTCTTTCTCAACCTCTCTTGATGATTAGCACACACCTGCTAATTAAAGGCAATAATCCCCTATGAGTTCGTAGTCCTGCTGTTCTGCTTTACTTTTCTACTCACTGATATTTTCTTACAAAAAGGTGTCACTACCTTACTTTAAGAATAAAACTTTAAGACACAGGCATTTAAAAAAAGTACACAACATGGAACTTATACTAATATGTAGCACTAGAAAGGTTTTCAGCCATGATTAAAAGGGTAACATTGCAAATGAACACACACAAGGCAACAAGTGAGGGCATATACAGTACATGGTTAGCCAAAATGCCGTCACCAACTTTGACAGTTTATTACAAATGAATTATTTGCGGGGACTCCTGAGGTAGGCCTGCTGCCCACTAAGAATCTTAGTGTGCTGGTTTATATTTTTAATAAGTGTATTTCTGACCAGGTTAAGCAAGCTGTGCTATGTGCCCTGGACTGTGGCTACAGGCACTTTGACTGTGCTGCAGCCTATGGTAATGAACGGGAAGTAGGAGAGGCCTTATTGGAAAGAGTGGGAACAGGCAAGGTATGTCAAGTTTCTTTTTAACAGCTTAACCGAGGAATTTCAAAGTTAGACACTGCAATTTCATAACCTCTGTCTGAGAAATTAAAATAAAGTAATATTCTAAGAACACAAAAAGGTTACAAATGAAAGGAGGCCATTTTCATCATGTGTTCCATTTGGTAAATGGTAGCTTATTGATCTAAGGATCTCATCCAGTCATCTCTTGAAGGAAGTCGGGGGATAATAAGCAATGCCCTCTAGAAGTACTGGGAAAGTTAAGTCTAATTATCACTTGTCATCAAAAAATATAACGGATAATTAAAACTACTAATTATTATTTCATACTGTCTATTCAATCCTATCTTCTTGGTTGAAATAAACTGATACAGTTGAACCTGTTTATTTTAAAGGAGAAAAATTATTACAAAAATCTGGCTGACAGATGTCAATCAGGTATATGTTATTGGGTAATTAGGCACACTGAAAAGAGCTGTAAACATCCAATCAACCTGTCTCACTTTGAGGTCAGTATTTGTTGTTGAACGTCAAAGTGAAACCCAAAAGAACTGTCTGGTAAAGAAAACCAGATGATTCAAAATCAAGAAAACCTCGATAGGGACCATAATACAGGAACTAGGCATACTGTACAAGAATCAACAATTTAGAATATACTGAGGAAGAATAAGGCAGATATAATTACCAATCATCTAAGAACAGATGGGTCAAAACAAACAATAGTACAGTAGTTGATGACAGAACAATGATCAGAGCTGTCAAGAAAAACCCTGAACAACATCAGTGAAATCACCAACAATCTCCAGTTTGTATCAAAAACCACAAACGTGAAAGAATGAGACAGCTGAATTATACAATCTCTCAAAATGGAAACCTCTCTTCAGTATCAAGAATATAAAAGCCAGATTAGTTTGCTCTGAAGATCAGTCAGAAGAGTTCTGGATCAAATTGTATGGACAGACGAGGCCATGATTAAAAGTTTACTAAAGTGATTGTAAAGTCAATGTGTGGAGATAGAAAGAAACTCCAGAAGCTCCAAACAACACTGACTAATCTGTGGTACGGTCTCACTCTTCTATATTGACAATGTAACAAGTGACAGCAGCTGCATAATAAATTCTGAAGTTTACAGAAACATTTAGTCTGTTTATGCAGGAGAAAATGCTTCCATACTTATTGGGCAGCGCTTCGTCATGCAGTATGGCAATGACTCAAAGCACATCTAAACAAGGAGAAAATCTCAGAATGGCTAATCAGTCTCTAGATTTAAACTGAAATGTGCATGATTTCTTATATGCTGAAGAGAAAACATTGCTTGGCAATGCATCATCAAGGATTATACAAAGAGCTTAATGTGCTCATTGCTCAAATGGCATACATCATACAATTATTCCTCATTTCTCAACTGGATATGCAACCAAATATTGACTTAAAGTTGACATTTAATGTGAATCTACCCCAATACTTAAGGTCACTTGAAAATATTGGGTTAAATGCAAAGTATGTTTTTGTTGTAACAGGACTGAAATATTTCCATTAAATTACATAAAAAATAAAACATATGTTGCGCTTATCATTCCTATTGGTCTCATGATCTCAAATACCGATTGTTTGTCTGTAATGCAAAAATGACAGGTTTGACTTTGCTTTTTCAGTACTTTCGAAGGACACATTTTTTAGTTAAATGATTTCATAAACAGAAAAAGCTTGCCAAGTCTGGATGCCTGACAAAGCAGGACTGTATTTCAATCATGAAATGTGTATTTTCAACTTTCAAATTCAAGTGATATACTGCTAAAAAATTCAATCAACTTGATTCTCACATTCCTTCACCTTAATACAGATCATATGAAAAAAGATTAGATGCAAAATAGAAAGTTAATTCACATTCTTCTGCCCTAACCTTGTTTTCTCTCAAGCAAATTAAACGGGAGGAAGTGTTTGTGACTTCTAAGCTGTGGAACACAAAGCATCACCCTGAAGACGTGGAGTCATCGTGCAGGAAGACGCTGGCAGAACTCAGTCTCCAGTACCTGGACCTGTATCTCATACACTGGCCCATGGCCTTTGAGTAAGTGGGGAACTGCATGAAGTTCCACAGGACTTCACCTGGTATCTATTCCCTGACTACCCAGAACCTTTCATAAACTTGTATAATTCATTTCTGCCCAAACTGGTGTCAAGACAGGATAATATTTGACTGCTATTTGCCCTGTGTTAATGTATAACCCACAACCCAATCTTTAAAAACAAAAGGTCCAACCACTGTCTACAGGGAATCACATGCTAAGAATTTACAAATGTCCTTTTCCTATTGCTGAGCAACACAGATTAGTGTGGTGGCAATATAGTAAACCAGGTCACTCTAGATTGAGTGCCATCCCTACCAGGTTCAGAAGCAGCTGTTGAAGCTCTGCCTAGATCATGGCGTAGCATCCCCCCCTCACCTGGCAGAAAAAGTCCATTCTTTATGCCAAGCCTTCAGGACAAGTTTCACAGACACGGAAAAGTCATGGTTCAAGACCAGGTGTTCACATTAAGTAGCCAGAGCTGCTATTCAGGGTCTGTCACACCACTGCTCAGTCTTCTCAAAAGAGTTGTGTTCTCGTACAGGAGGGGGGAAGTGTTGATGCCCAGGAATGATGATGGAACAATGCGACATGGCGACACTCACTATAGGGACACCTGGAAGGCGATGGAAGGACTGCTGGACCAAGGTCTTGTCAAGGCCATTGGACTATCCAACTTTAATGCTAAGCAAATTGATGACATCCTTAGCATTTGTAAATACAAGCCAGTGGTTAATCAGGTAACAAAACGTTTCTTTCATACATATACAGAAAACTTTCAAAAATGACTAGATTTACTGTACAACTATTAAATGTTAATTTATAAACACTGAAGACACAGATTGAAATGCATTTAGAAGAACATATTTTTATCAAACTTACCTGTAAATCTATTGACAGACTTTAAATGTGCTGATGAAGGTAGATTACTACTATTACAAAATGACATTTAGTAGAATTCTCATTCACAAACAAGAATCAGCGCAGTTCTGTGATAAGACAATGAATTACATTACCTGTATAACGCAGTGCCAGCAGCTATATTAACCTGGAACTCACAACTGGCAGCCCACTGAAGCTCAGCAGGTGTGAGCCTGGTCAGTGCCTAGATGGGTCCTCACAGCTCAAGGTAATTTGGTTTGATAAGGAGCTCTCAATTTATACAACTGGGATTATCCAGAGCTGAGCGGCCAACCACATTGTAACCATCACGGCACTTAAATTACAGTTAGTGAATGAAAGCATGATAAAAGGGGAAGGAGAGATGTAAAAACCACTTTAAGGTTTGATTTTGGTTTGTCAACAAATAAAGCAGCAGGCGTTGGGCCCTGAAAGGACTTGTCTTAAAATTAGGGAATTTTATGGAAACAAGTCATCCTTGCCACATTAGATTTGCCTACTAATGGGCAGATTATGGATTGTGAATGTTAGCAAGTACTCATGATTGGATGCAATGTTTAGGGAATCTTGAACCCACTTTATCTGTAGTCTTTAAATATTAGTTAGTTTTTTCCTTGACCACTTGTAGTTTCATAATTTATCGCATATCTATTCACCACCAGGTTCTTCCTAAAAAATGAGAAAAGGTTTGTGACCTCACTTGGTATTCCCTAAGGATTTGGGATCTTTTATTAAACATTTACAAATCGCTTGTGCTCATGCTGATGTTAGGACTATTTAACTATTAAATTAACCGCTGTTAACCTCCACCCCAAGCATAATACAATATATTTTCACCATCTAGAGGCCAGCTAACAGTTGGTAAAAATCATTCTCCTACTGCCAGAGTACCACAGATTAGAGTGCTGGCAATAAATTGACCCAGGTCAATCACCTCTGCAGGTTGAGTGCCATCCCTACCTCATTCAGAAGGAGCTGTTGAAGTACTGCCACGATCATGGGATAGCACTGACGGCTTACAGTCCCCTAGGGTCTCCTGATCGGCCCTGGACCTCCCCTGGAGAGCCCCAGCTGCTAGATGACCCCCAAATCTTGGCCATCGCAGGCAGATATGGTAAAACACCTGCACAGGTGATCTTAAGGTAAGCACTCTAGCAGCAAAGACCACATATTGAACATTTTACTCTTCTCCTGAGAAACGCTTACAGTGTGTATTAACAGCCTATAACTGCTTGCAACAGAAAGTAAGAAAATATATAGTTCTTTCTAATATTAGACTGTATTTATAATGAAGCTAAATGGGAAATCTTCTCATTGTTTTTATGAATATGCAACATAATGTTGCAAAAATAGGATCCTCAACTAATCAGACAAGTTTCAGATAGGACCCGCTTGTTCTTCTGAAGGTGGCAGGTGCAGAGAGGAGTAGCCTGCATCCCCAAGAGCACTACACCTTCTAGGATTCAGCAGAACATTCAGGTGAGATGCTCACACCCGCCTTTACCACCAGGGGGCTCTACTGAACTCCACTTCATAAGGATACTGTACAGTTTCTCTATTTAAAAATAAAATACCCATAAAAAGAAAACATTTGATCATTGTATTATAAACACCCTACTTTGATTTCTTGCTACTTATATTCTTCTACATATTTACTCTGCTCATTAAGGCCAGTTTTGTAATTTGTAATCAGCCTTTGCAGTAGCATAACTTGCAGTGATGCCAAACACCAAGGATTAAATAAAATAATATTGTATTTTAGTGCTTGGAGTTCAACTGTGATAGTTTTTAATGGTGTCTGTCTTATTCACTGTAAAAAGGTATTTGACTTTACACTGTCGAATGATGACATGAAGCAGATTGAATGCTTTAACCGAAATGAAAGACTGATAATTCCCACTATAGAGGTAAGTATAAAAAGTGGTGAGTCCTTCTTTTGAATAAAAGAACATCTGTATATGATGCATTACTGTCAGAGTAGTTACGTAGTTCTCCATGTTAGTATTGCTTAAATCCACATTAAGCAAATTTCATACTACTCTATGTTGTGTTCCTGCCATTGCAAGGAATCAATCTTGTGAACAGACATTAGCGCTACTCTTTACATTATTAAAGAGATTGAGACTTCCCAATGATTTTTCTGTCCTAGGAAAGCTTCCCAAAGGAATGAAACACAGGTGACATCTAACTATTAGAATACAGAGGGTGTAGAAAATATTGAACCCCTTTGGACCTCTACCACATTTTGCTGTTTTACAACCTCAAATTGCAACACATTTAAACAGGAGTTTTTTTGTACGATTAATAAAACACAGTTAACATTTTGATGGTTTATAATAATTTTCATTGCAAAAAACTGAAAATCCAGCTTGGACAAGAATTCACTCCTGAGACCTTAAACATTTAATATTTAGTTGCTTTCCCATTTGCAGCACGTCCTTTGCATTATCTTGCAACCAGCTTTTCACATCTTACGAGTTGCAAAGTTGCCCCAGCTGCTGCAGGTTACTGGGAGAGAGGTGGTGTACAGCAATCTTCAGTTTAGTTCCCAGGTTTTCTATGGGATGTAAATCTGGGCTTTGGCTGGGCCACTGAAGGACTTCCACCTTCCTTTTAAGCCACTGAAAGGTTGCTTTTGTTTTGTGTTTTGGGATCATTGTCCTGTTGAAATATGAATCTCCATCCCAGTTTCAGATCTTTTGCACGCTGTTCAGGTTCTGCCTATATTTTGCTCCATTCATTCTGCGTCCTATTTTGACAAGCCTACCAGTCCCTGTCAATGAAGACAAGCCACAACATTATGCCATACTTCAATACGAGAATGGTGTTTTGTGAGTAATGAGCAGTGCTTTTCTTTCGCCAGACATAACACTTGGCATTAAGGACAAATAACTTTTGTCTCATCAGACCACAGCATTTTTTTACAACATTTTAGAGGCCACTACATAACTTTTTGCATATTCAAGGCATGACTTCATCTGAACTTTTTTTAAAGACAAACGGGCCAGCAGCCATATCACCCTGTAACTCACAACTAGCAACCCACTGAAGCTAAGCAGGTGTGAGCCTGGTCAGTACCTGGATGGGAGACCTCCTGGGAAAAACTAAGGTTGCTGCTGGAAGAGGTGTTAGTGGGGCCAGCAGGGGGCGCTCACCCTGCGGTCCATGTGGCTCCTAATGCCCCAGTATAGGGACGGGGACACTATACTGTAAACAGGTGCCGTCCTTCGGATGAGATGTAAAACCGAGATCCTGACTCTCTATGGTCATTAAAAATCCCAGGGTGCATCGCGAAAAGAGTAGGGGTGTAACCCCGGTGTCCTGGCCAAATTTCCAATTGGCCCTTACCAATCATGGCCTCCTAATAATCCCCATCTATGAATTGGCTACATTACTCTGCTCTCCTCCCCACTGATAGCTGATGTGTGGTGAGTGTTCTGGCGCACTATGGCTGCCGTCGCATCATCCAGGTGGATGCTGCACATTTGTGGTGGTGGAGGGGAGTCCCCATTACCTGTAAAGCGCTTTGAGTGGAGTGTCCAGAAAAGTGCTATATAAGTGTAAGCAATTATTATTATTATTATTATTATTAAATGTGGCTTCCTCTTCACTACTCAAGTTCAAGTTCATGTTTGTCATTCCAGCCATATCCAAGTATACAGTGGAACGAAATATCGTTCCTCCTGCTCCATGGTGCAAATACAAACGGGACAGACAAGACACCGACATAGATATTGTAGACGGGATACGCATAGTGCAAATTACAAGCCAATATGTAATACAAAATACACAAAACTGGGGGTATTTAAACACTGTTTCTGGAATTGGGGTGGGTGCAAGTACTGTAGATTCCAGGGTGTTGAGGAGCCTGACAGCCTGCGGGAAGAAGCTGTTCCAGAGTCTGGTGGAGCTAGCCTGTAGACTGCGAGATCTTTTCTCAGATGGTAGGAGGGCAAAGAGTTTATGGGAGGGGTCATCTACTAAACTGGAGGCCCTGTGTAAGCAGCGTTTGTGATAGGTGACATAAATGGAAGGGAGGGAGGCTCCAATAATCTTTTCAGCTGTTTCCACAATTCGTTGCAGGGTCTTGCGGTCTGAAGCGTTGCAATTCCCAAACCAAACGGTGATGCAGCTGGTCAAAGTGCTCTCAATGGTACTTCTTTAGAAAGTGGTAAGAATGGGTGGGAGAAGGTTTGCCCTCCTCAGTCGCCGCAGGAAAGAGATGCTGCTGTGCTTTCTTGGCTAGGGAGGTGGTATTGAGGGATCGAGTGAGGTCATCTGTAATGTGTACACCAAGAAACTTGGTGCTTCTAACTGTCTCCACAGGGGAGCCGTTAATGTACAGTGGGGAGTGATCAGAGTGGGCCCTCCCGAAGTCAGTGATTATCTCTTTTGTTTTGTTTACATTAAGAGATAGATTGTTTGTGCATCAGTCCACTAGTTACACTGCTCTACTGTACAGCCCAGATGTGTGGAGTACCTGAACTATTCTGGACTCACTCACGGTTTCTCCCGTCTTATTAGACACTGTCGGTCTTTCAGGGTTGTTTTCTGCCTCTTGACTGCTTCTCTGACCAATGTCCTCCTTGCCCGGCTGCTGAGTTTTGGAGGATGACCTGGTCATTGAAGATTCTGAATAGTTTCATGTGTCCTCCACTTCCTGAAAATTGATTTAACAGTGCTTTGTGGGATACTCTGAGCCTTTAAAATCTTATTATATCACTCACCTAACTTTTGTCTGTCCACAGCTCTGTACCTTAGTTGTTGTAGAAGCTCCTTTGACTTCACATTGGATTGTATAAAATGTCCAAAGGTGGGAACACTCAGACAGGTGTATTTAACCTTAAAAAGACAGATCTGAATGGTTAACCACTTTAAATGCACATAGGTAGATTCCAACTTGCGAAAGGTTCTTTCTTTTAATTAGTTTATTTTTTAGCTCCAAACTTTAAAACACATTTACAATATATTGTAGAGGATGTTGTATGGACCAAAAGGGAAAATAAATATATCCCATTTCTGGCTGTAACACATTGGAATGTGGCAAAATACAATGGAGTTACATTTTTTACACCCACTGTAACTTTCAAATGTGTGATATTCTTGTTATACCCACAGAAGGTGATCTCTAGTAAAACTCATTTAAGTTAATTGCTACCACGCTTTATTACCAACCCCCTGCTTAAGTGATACTCAAAAAAATCACTATGTAATGGATGGCAGAATAGTATCAAGTATATTCCAAAAATGTGTCCTTCAGAATTCTGACACAGGTGAAGAAAAGGTAACTGTCTACTTCTCTGCTCACAGAAAGACGGCAAGCGAGTGTGGAGAGATGCAGCTCACCCCCATTTCCCCTTCCACGAGCCATATTAACCAGCACTGTCATCCAAGGACTGTTCACCTCTGACACCATTGCAGTACAGCAGAGGCACACAGACATCCTTCTCTGTCAGGCCAGGAACTGTACATTCACAAACTAATGTAATATCTGATTCAAGTTAAGAAACAACTCACTCCCCAGGATGTGACATGCACAGCTAATAAAATTAGTTATAATAAGCAGTTATAATAATAATTTTCTATTAAGTTTATTCAATTTTTGCAGTCAGAAATGTTAATCCTTTACAACACTGGTTTGTAAGCACGTGTTGGAAGCCAATACAAAATAAATCAATTTTGTAACACTTGTGTATCATCCTTTGTATATCCTATAGACACCATGTTCCATACAGCATTTAAGAAAGATCATACAATTTGGAAATGGTCACAGAGGTAATAATTTCAGTATGTTTTTTTTAAACTGCATCAATACCAAACGTATTATTGATAATAGAATTATTATAATACAATAGTAAAAATGTTTTAATTGCTCTAAAACACAAAATTAAATATCAGCAGTATTCTCTTTTAACATGTAATAGTATGTCTACTAAAAAAAGCTTGACATTTTCAGTAAGTGGTAGTAAATTAACTGAGTTACGTTCAGCGTCCAATCACATCCAAGTCGGTGTGGCTACCGTGTAAAAACTTCCCATGTATTATTACTATTTAATCAGTAGCGAGGGGACTGCTTTTATGCGGAAAATTTAATTAACAATTACTCATTTCAGCCAGTAAATTCATAGTATCTGAATTCAAATACCTAGGGTGATAATTTAGTCGCTTCACTTGGCATGAAAATAAAAATGAGCAATACTGCCTTAAATCGGTTCATCGAGACATGCAAAGTAGGAGGCACGGCGAAAATTTTCTTCCCAGTCACAAATTGAATTAACACCGAGTGTTATTATCAACATCTGTTAAACTAAATATTAAAACTTACCACGGCCGACGAAGAAGCAGTAGTTTATGCTACTGGTCGAAGTGTACACGAGCAAAATGCCAGAATCAACACTAGACCCTTGACTATACACCCAAAATGACGATTCCAGCAGCGTCTATGCCCAAGAAAACCATCTCGTTCAACACTAAAACCAGTGACGAGCAGGGCCTGATGTATATTTCTCAGCTCTTGAATTCGCCGGCTTCTGAATACAGACTGAAATCATTTAGGGGGAAAAATTCCCCTTTTGCGTATCACTGGCAAAGGCCTTGGTCGTTTTTTTTTTGTTTATACCTGCTACCTGTCTGATTTTACGCCCGTATTCTAAATGTTATTTTAAGCAGTTGAATATTTTAAAACAGAAAACTAAGCCGCTTGTAATGCAATGACGCACGGGGTGATAGGTCCATCGTCAACACCAGCTCTGAACGAAAGTTTGCCCGTTCCGAGTTTAACTCTACTCATTCTTCTTCTCATACCCTGCGTTGTTCTTCTCCTGCTAGTGAACTGTTTCATATTAGGCTACAAGCTAATTACACTCAGGCGGAAAAGAAGGAAAAAACGGCGGCTGAGAAGCTCAGACAGTTCGTATACCATTTCGACACAGTCGACCGGGCAAAGCAGGATAACTAAGCTGTCGGAGGTGCCGTCATTTGCGAACCAAGGCGGGAGAAGGGAACCATGTTCAGTTTCAACGCCAGGTTTAGCTCAGTCGGTCCCTTCTTCGCCGATGTTGTCCAAGCAGAAGGCGGTGACGGGACAGAGAATTAGTTTTTGCCGGCCAGACGGGACTACAGGAGAAAGGTCGGGGTCACTGAGGCCACCCAGCACCATCCTAGCCGCAATGTCCTCGTCTGCGTCCACCACAAGAGCCGATCTTCCGCACAGACCGCGGGTTTTCACGCACAGCTACTCGGACTGGCGAAGGGGCGTCCGGGTCGTGCCGCTGTCCAGTGATTCAGAGGCGGATCGAGCGAACACTGTTCCACCAAATTCACCGGCGACCGTCGCGCTACCAGCGAGGGTGAGTGCTGGAAATAGTCCAAATCGATCAAAGCCACCTTTGACTTATGGGACGAGCCTTACCAACTGTGTATAACACACATTTATGTTTGAGTAGTTTCTAAAAGTCGGATGCCGACCGTTTTTCCTGGACTACATCCATCTTTCCCATTTGATCGGAAATCTCGTTTTGCAGTTGGAATCTCTTCACAAAGCTGTCCGAATTGCGCCAGACAACAGTGTAAAAAGGTCTATGTATATAGTGAAAATTTAACTCATCTAGCACTTGACTGTTTTTTGGTATAAAAATCGAACTGCTCTGATGAAAACAAGGGGCCTTTTTTGTCGATCGTTCTCCCTTCTTTAGTAACTACGAGTGCAGTTTCAATCGGGTAGTTTGTAGGATGCGGCCCTGTGAAATGTAAACGGAAGGACATGCTGATATAAACTATCCATTTTATGATGATTTAAAGTCCAACCACTTTAACAACAGCAATGAGTTAAAATAGCAAACTGTTTTTATTTATGTGATACTGGAGTAATTCTGAAAAGTAATTGTGAGAGAATTTTGTGTAGGACTCTAAGAAAACTAAGAAAGATTTTATGTTAGAAGTCATTATATAAGGGCATAATTCCTGTAGAGTAAATATCCTTGCTAATTTGTGTTGTGAGATAGAAGGAACTTTATGTAAATGTTTCAAGGCTGTATAGATAAAAAAAAATCTTGGACTTTTACACATAGATATGTTGGACTACTCTGGAATTTTCCTCCTGGTGCAATTTAAAGTCGTATATCAACTCTGAAAGGTGGATTGAATTTGTATTTTAGATTATTTTGCTATTCCAAATCAGATTGGAATTATACAAATCAGAGCTGTGATTGTGTCCTTAAATATTAGTTTAGGTTGAAGAAGTGGGTGTTAAAATGATGCTATTCTCCACTGCGCAAACAGGGGGGTGTTGAAGCTTGTGAAGACCAGGCTGAAGATTCTCTAGGTTTTCCAGTTTATTGATTTGATTCTTCTGTTGTAGGTGTGCTGAGGTCCTTGCGGCTGCTTCATGGAGCCAGCTGATATAATATCTTTTATTCATTGTTTTGGTGGAAAAACAGTTCGCTCAGCTTCATGAAAATTTGCAGTTCTCATTTACCATTTCTACCACTTGAAAATTGTATTTCTTCAGAAAACATTTATACCAATCCTGTTACCTCAAATAATTTTTAAATGCAACTAAAGAAAATGGTTAATGGGAGGATTAAGTCACTTAAGATATTGGTTACAAATAAGTTTTCTTTTTTCAACTTTTCCACCCTTATCCACAGGGTCACAGCATTAGACTCATCCAGGGTGTATCCTGCCTTGTGACGCCAGTCCATGAGATGGCACACACACACAAACTAGGAACAATTTAAAAATTAACCCACAGAGAACAAACAGAATTCACGCAGATAGCACCCCAGGTGTTGAATCCAGGGCTCCAGAACTGATATACAGCAAAGTTAACTACAGCGCCACCGTATAGGGAAACATATTAAATATAAAAACAGCAAAATACACAGTGAATTTATAGTAAGCAGTCTCTTTCTCTACGCTCAAACTGTCCCATGAGACCAATCCTTATTTTATTTTTTATTTTTATATCTCAAACTCAACGCTTTCAACACAAACAAAATAAAACCTTACAAAGATCACAAATCCCAGTCCTACATATGTCCACTGAAAGAAACAGTGTGTATACAGTCTTAATAAACACTTCACAAACATCACAAATTGTAGGCCTACATTATTTTCACAATCTCTGTGTTATGCAACCACTGCTATTATGTCAGTAGTAGTACTATTACTTCTAAGCTGTGCATTGATTAGGTCACGCCATAGTTTAATGTATTTATTGAGATTATTTATATGCACTTTACTGTGATTACAGAGGTTTTATTAAGGTTGGGGTGTACTGGGGTTGTATAATGAGTATCTACTTTAGCAGGCTGCTTCAGGAACCACACCTATTCCAATCCCTTAACAGATCTGAGAGAATGATATCATTCTTATTTAATATGTTATTTGAAATCTAATATTGGGCACTGTCTTAATGTTTTCTTTTTTAAACTAGAACATGTTAAATATAAGGCCCATCCGACGGAGCAGCACAATGGAGCTTCAAAATGAAAGACAAGCCGTTATCCCAAATCCTACTGAGATGATTGGCTTTGAATATGCCAGCAGCATTCCCCCAGAGGAGTCCGAATTAGTTATTTCCGGTAACTCTTCCACCCTGGGGCCTGGACTGGACAGCGATTTTGGAGCCAGTGCTGGTAAGAACTTGAAAGACGAAAGATGGTTTCACATACATTTATTTCTTAATCATATTATATTATAATATAGGGTGATATTTGCTTTTGTCTGAAGGTGGTAGCTGGCAAAAATGTTTGTACTAATCTGTTTTTTGTGCGTGTATCTAGAACTAGAGTTGATGTTGTCTTATACCCACTCAATTTGGAAGAGCCCATTGAGTGTTTGTTTAGTCTTTCTCGTAGCTTCGAACCCTGTGACCACACACAGGGGAGAACAAGGAAGTGTCATCCAGCCTAGATTCTTTAAAGCTGTCTCTTTTAGCATAACGCAGACAACACAGCCCTGCGCTATAAGTTAAGCGCCAATTGGAGGAAAGCCATGTCCCTCACTGACAGTATTGCATGTGTAAGCACCCAGGAGACCACAGGGGGTGCTGTGTCCCTGAGAGACAAGAAATCTCTGAGTGACTAATTCAACCCTACCTTCAGGGACACTCAGCCAGTTTTATAGCCACTGTGGGAATTGTGGTCACAGTCGGTTAGTGAGAATCCAGACTCAAACTCTGAGTCATGAAGCTCAGCCTGCACTTCAGTGAGCACCTGTAATAGTAAAGCCGCCTGGAAGTCTTCTCTATTTTGTATTGTGTCATGGTGATTTTATATTTGCACATTGGAAGTTTTGGTTCTGTAGTCAATATTACTTCAACTATAAATATAGTAGCTATACAAACCATTTTTATTAATACTGACTCTGTCTTGTCTCCAGGGATTTCTTTGCGAATCTTGTCGTCAGACAGCGAAGTCTTCCCCACCACTGTCTGGGCCTCAGGGTTGGAGTGGGATTATTATGACCCCAGCTACAAGAGACGAAGCCAAATGCACAGACACTTGCAACACGTGCCCACGGTCAGCAACAAGCAATACTGGGTTTAACTGCACCTCAAACTCAACAGCTCTATCAAGAGCCACACAGCACAATCACTTCTGAAGGCACAGATACAAGGATAAATGAAAAATTCTGCAATTTTGAATGTATATTTAGAACTATAGTTTAGAAACACTTTAATTAATAGTGCACAATTATGTTCTAATTTGTATTTTTTTAGTTTAAAAAAAATCTGAATATTTTTTGTTCCGAGAATTGAGCACACAGCAAAAATCTCACCTTTCAAGAAGATAAAGCACGTTTAATAAAATCTGTTCTCTTAACATCGAGAAGGTAGACGCTAGCAAAATAATAATGAGCACCAAATCTAACAGCCCAAACACTTGTGTTTAAAAGGTATTCACTAGTTTAACAAAAACATATTCAGAAATGTTTTTTTTTGATCGCCAGAAAAATTAATCTACCTTCACTTATAAAAAATTAAACCATTGTTTATATTTCTGATTTAGTGAAGCACTCTTGTTTTTGCACTATTTATGCTAGGTATTATAAACCACAGACATAAAAAAATTTGAAAACAATATTGTGTAATTTATAATTATTTTTTTGGGGAAATGCAAAATATATGTAAATACTGTATTGTAATAATAAAATATTTTATAATATGAACCTACTGAAATTTTGTCTATGCTTTCAATAAGATCTCCTACCATTTATCCTTCCATCCAAGATCAGAAAGACACTTATTCCTGGTAATTAACCATGGTTATGGACTCCAGTCCATTGCAGGACACAAACACACACACAGACAATTTAAAGATGTTAATATATCAAGACTCCATGTTTTTGGAAGGTGGATGGTGATATAATGTAAAGGTTTATTCCATGCTGAAAAGGTGATATAATGTAGTTTGGTACTTTATATAACAATATAAGATAATGTCAATAAGTTTGTTGAAGCTCATAATTTCATTTGTTGTTGACAGATCTCTGTATCACTTATGTAGAGTTTCCTCTGAATTTAATACACTTGGGACTCAGATCCTTTTGAAATGTCAGCAAAACGGAATGTTCCTTCAGGCTTTCATAGTGTGCAAACATTGTAACATGAAAGCCTTAAGATTAAAAACCGTAATCACAGCAAAGTTGGGTGCTAGAAACTGCATTGAAAAATTGTGGGTTGCGATCTGTCAATGATTTTTATTTTTCCATCCACTTGTCAATTTGAGACACCTTTAAGTTTACAAAAACAGATAAGCAACTCCACTGCCGACTAAAGAGAAGACTCAGATGTTTGATCCTTCCAAATCCTTGTAAAGGGCTCAAAACAGAGAATCTTCTGTTCTCACAAAAAAACCACAGAGGTTGAACAAGAAGAAAAACGTTTTGACCCTGACCAATCACTGTTCTCTGATTTCCAGAGTGCAGACATCGGGTTCTGTCATTTTTCAATTGTAAGAAGGGAGAATCAGCTTCAGTATATTGTCATGTCAGGCTGCTCCATGCACCAATGGGCTGTCTTAGACTACCCAACCACTATGGAAGTGCTGGGGAACTTTGCAAACATGCACTTGTTACATGATTGCTGTTAAATATTGACAGATATGGTGCACTGGCTGCTGTTGCAATGTGTCAGTGATTGCAGTCTAAATGCCTGCCAGATATTGGAACACATTATGCAGGTTGAGTAGACTTCAATCTTACCTTGAGAGAATAATGTGCTATAAGTGAATGAGCTATACATTTCAGTTGTAGAATGTTAGTGTTGGAAAATGAAACAAATGTTAGGATATAGTTACAAGTCTAGAATTTCAAGGGATGTTATGTTATAATTGTACTACTTTCTATAAAGTATAAAGTAATTTAGAATACTGAATACTGTGTTGAAAAATATTGCTGATATGGAAATAATCTAGAGATTATCAACCAGATACATTCATAAGGGAATATCCTAAACTGACAAACTGGGAATTGAAACTAGTTTTGAACACAGAAGAGTGAAGGAACCTAATCCAATTCCAAATCCAAGGCATCAACAAACGCACTCAAGTGGACTTCTTCAGAATCGACAGTGAAACATGAACCAGAGAATACAAGTTGAAACTACATGGAAGTGCACTTAAAATACGAGATCAGGAGGCGCTTCTCTACACAAAGGCTTGTAGGAGTCCACAACAAATTAACCAGCTATGTTGTTGAAGCTGAAACCCTTCTTTCAACAAAGAAACAGAGCAAACAAAGAAAATCTCTTCACCTTACAAACATTTGTTACAGGGATACCAGCACTAACAGTAAATGATACTGGAACAGCTTTATCTTTTATACATCAAACATGCACGTTTTCTTTGTGGGGTGAGTGAGGCCAGCTCACTTTGCAGGTTTTCTCCTTACATCCTTCCATCCATCCATTTTTAATTGCTTCTCCCAATTCTGAGCTGCAGGGGAGCTGAAACCTATCCCATCACCAATGGGCACAAGTCAGGATTCAACCTGGACAGGATGCCAGTCTATTGTAGGGCAGACACACATACCTGGGCCAGTTTCCCAAGAAGGTAATTAACCCAGCAGTATGATTTTGGACTCTGGCAGGAAACGCATGCGAACATCCAGGGCTCCCCAGAGCTATGAAGCATTGATGCTAACCACTGTGCTGTTCCTCCTGTCTTTCTAATTACTTTAAAATCAGTTTTTATGAGGAAGAAGTCTTAGAAAAAGTGTATTTGTAGGCAGACATTTGAGTGGTGGTAATTTACAGTGACAAATTATTTAATGGCAAAGTCTATATTTGTCCTTCAAGCATTATACACACACACACCTTTTAAAATGCATGGATTTTTGAGGCAGTGTCTACTTTTGAGGCAGAATTAGGCTTATAGGCTAAAGCCTAATGAAGTTTAGAGAAAGTTGTTTTAGAAGTCACAATTCACTTATAGATCTCAAAAAAGTATTCAAACAAAAAGCTACCTGTGCCGAGATCACAGACCTACATTGTCCCCTTGCTTTAGAAAAGCAAACTGACAATATGGTTGCACTAAATGTTTTTAAATGAACCTGTTCAAAACTAAAAATCAATACTTTTTCCAACTATATTTTATTAAATAAGACCATGTAATATAAGACTATCCTATTAAAAGTTAACCTTTCAAGTGGACAAGCAGCAATGAATGAATAGATGAATAGCAACAGGGTCTCCAAGTTGTAAGCCAAACCAGTATTGTGACGACACGGCTTCTTGTGGAATCCTGGTTATATCTGCACATGAGCCCAATCACAGAACAGGACTAGTAATGCACATAAAGCATTCAACTAACACTTTCCCAAAAAATCCCAGATTGTTTCCAAAATCCAAGATTGATTTTAGATTTGGAGAGTGTTGTTTTTAGCTATAGATCAGGTTTGTAGAATATACAGAAATGGTAAGGCAGCATAATACACACTCTGCTTTGACGGTCAGAAACATACATGGAAAGTATTGCTTTCTTGCATCAACCATGTATTAAGATATCAACGCCAACGGAGATGTGAACAAGGTGGTTGTTTATCAAGTAAAAAACTAACCCATCCCCCACCAACTTGCATTAATGCTCAAAATAAACCAACATCGTAACAGAATTTGAAGTATGAAACCCCTTCAACCACAGAACAAAGATTTTATAGAATTTTGCTTTATTTTATATATAAACAAGAGTGTCAAGCTGATTCCATGTCAGTGTCAAACAGCTGGAGTATAGAAACCTTACCCATACTTACTGTCTGAAATGCCCTATGAGCACTCCAGCAGAAATGAAAGCTGCTACAGTACCAAACCACACAGAAACATTTTCTTGACAGACACTATCACCAGGTAATTGTTTCACTTCTTAAGATTTTATTTTTAACAACATTTTTTCAAACTCGTAATACATTATATGCTACGTTCATAAAAAATGAAAAGTCAATAGCAATTAATTTTTCCATTTGATTTTTCCTTACAGACTAGCATTGTACCCATCACTAAAGAGGCTCACAATGTAAAGTTGTGAATTAAAAAGTTCTGAGAATAAAGCCACTCTACTGTGTATGTATTCGCTCAAATGCTCCCCCAAACATTGATAAAGACCTCTTGGCCCTGGAGTAATCCTTTCATGTACCAGAGCATAGATACAAGCAGCTACATGCTTTCTCTGACTGTTGTGGGGAAGAGAAGAACAAAGGATCTTTTTAAAAATGAACACATTAAGAAGCATAGAGTCCTAGAAATGTGGTATTATTTAGATTTGAAGTTTTTGTACAACGTGGCCGGGATGGATAGATTTTGGTCCGCCGTGTGGTCAAGTTTAGCCATAAAGATCATCATCATTGTCCTCGTTGTAGACGTTTCCACCGCTGCCACCAGCAGAGCCCTGGCTTGGGCCAGCGCCACCCTGGTTACTTGAAGGGAATCTGGAGCAAAGAAGAAAAAAAAAAAAAAAAAGAGACCAATCAATACATGGAATTCTGGTACAGCCTTCTCTCTAGAGCCTTTACCAACTGGAATTGTTGGGATTCTGGTGTAGTGAGGATGAGGCTAAACAGCACATTAATAAGGTCAGGTTTTATGAAGTGTTAGAGCTTAATATGCATAGTAGAACAACTAAACTATAAAGCACCTGAGTGACAGTTTTCCCCTTCATTGTTAAAAAAGCTGAAGTTTTTTCTATTTTAGTCCTGTCATTGAGAAAGGTGCTGTATAATTCAAATGTTTCATTTAGGCAAGTTTATTGGATATTGTGATGCGCTATAAGCATTATATTACTTTTCATTTTGATCTGGATTACCCTTAAAGTCTGGAAGACATTTTAAAAAATAAAGACATATCTGGCACTGTACTAGAAGCTGACTCAACATTTTGACTTCCTTAACATACACCATGAATTTGCCATCCCACTGCTGTTACAAGAAGATATTTTGGGGTTTTAACTAGGCAGAGGGTTTTGAAAACAAAATGATGCGTGAACTGTTTTTTACCTGAAGCTGCCAAAGCCTCGGCTCTGTTGCAGGGTCTGTGCAAACATTTCGTATTTACGAATGTCATTATCACTGACTGAGCGGCGAGCAAAGCGCATGGCCTCCTCAAAGTGGTCTTTACGAATCTCCGGAACAGGGTCATCTTCTTCCACCTCCTGCAAAACAACGGGAGGTTTAACAGTTAAAACGTTCCACAGTTTGGATTAGAAGATGTACTGCATATGCCAAGTGCCACTGGAGCAAAGTATTCGGAGTTACAGATTTAAACTGACATTTTTTATAACAAGGGCACAATAGATATGTTAGGAGCATTTGCTCCACATTCAATACTCCCAAGCCCATGACAATCCTATTTCAAAACCTACTGCATAAAAATTCCAAGACACGAAATTTTGCACACTACAATATGCAATACTCACATTTTAAAGCAAGATGCCAACAAAAGGCTTAGGTTTTGGTCTCATTATTCTCCTACACATCTAGAGAATGTTGAAGTCCACAGATTTTATACTTGAATATTATAACTTGATCAAAAAAGCTCACCATAGCTGAGGGATTGGTCTGTCTCTCACGTTCCCGCCTGATCTCATTTTCAATTGACTCTCTGATGGCTAGCTTGCAAGCTCGTTGGCAGATTTCTGTCAAGTCAGCACCAGAGAAGCCATTGGTCATCTTAGCCAGGAAATCCAAGTCCACATCCTAAAGAAAGAAAACGTTTTAAGGTAACAATGGACAATTAAAAAAAAAAAACACAACACAAAAATCTGTTGAAAACAAGTTTTTTAGGAACAAAATCTGTTCAGTGAAGGTTTAGAACTATCAATAAACAAGTGTCCTGGAGTGCAGAGGTCCTAAAAGCTAGTGAGTTCCTGATTTACAAAAATTGACTACACATTCACTTCAGATCTACAGCAAAGATGGCAAAATACTTCAAATGATTAAATGTTCTTTTGTAGGTTCCCTAAGGACTAATTTGCCGAGATCATGATATACTATTGGTTTGTAACAATTTAAGTTTGACAATCCTGTAAGCTAAAGTCCACAATATTACAATATGAAATATTTTCCCCACACTGCAAATCAATTTTGTTTCCAAGGGAAGTTAGCACACCAACGATGAAACAAATGCAAGCTCAATTACAAAGAGAAAGGAAAAGACTTGCCTTGGAAATGGGAGACTTTCTGAGGTTAGCCTTGAGGATAGCAATACGAGATTTCTCATCAGGGAGAGGGATGTAGATGAGCTGGTCCAGTCGCCCAGGTCGCAGAATGGCTGGGTCAATGATATCTGGTCTGTTTGTGGCCCCAATAATAAAAACATTCTTCTTGCTGGACATGCCATCCATCTCGGTCAGGATCTGGTTGATAACTCTGTCAGCTGCACCACCACCATCTCCAATGTTGCCACCACGAGCCTTTGCAATGGAATCCAGCTCATCAAAGAACAACACACAGGGAGCAGCCTGACGGGCCTGGATACAGAGAGGGAAAGAGGTTTCAGTAAAAAGGGACCTTCACAGAAAAAGTATGAAAGTAAAAAAAGGTTTCATTAGTAAAAAAAAGCTAACCATCTCCAAAAATAAATGTAATAATTCATTAATCTTAGCACAATAAATCTTACTATGAAACATATTAAGATTATGCCTGAGGTTAGATTCATTCAGGTGCATTCTGGAGCTTTTGGCACTGGAAAACCTTAATGCAGCCTGAATTTACCCATTCTTGATAACCTTTTCTGCTCAATCGTAACTTACCTTGTCAAAGATCTCACGAACATTAGCCTCAGACTCCCCAAACCACATAGTCAGCAGCTCTGGTCCTTTGATGGAGATGAAGTTTGCCTGACACTCATTGGCAATGGCCTTTGCCAAAAGAGTTTTACCACATCCAGGTGGCCCATAGAACAGCACCCCTTTGGACGGAGTCATACCAAACTTCAAGAACTTGTCTGGATGTTCCACAGGATACTACAAAAAAAAAATTCAGTTTGTGATTTAAACCCTCATACATGTCTGATGTAATCATATAACATTTTTTTCCAACATATACTGATCTGTACAACAATTTCTGTTAACCTTCCTCACAGGTTTTGTTTGAGCTCTTTCAATTCCTAGATCATTAACCACGTGGAATTTACTGCTATTACCTGTACAAGTTCCTGCAGTTCTCTCTTGACATCTTCCAGACCACCAATGTCTTCCCAGGTGATATTGGGAACTTCCACCACTGTCTCTCGCAGGGCTGAAGGATTACTTTGACTCAGAGCCCACTACAAGATACAAAGGAAAAGATAAACCACCATACCTATCTAATAAGCTAGTAACATTTGCATTCAGGTTTAATTTTACCACAATCTACAAACTTAAGAAGTATGTAGATGTAATTGTGATCAGTCCTAACAAAAAACATTCAAAGATGTTTTCGATTGTATGGTGATAACTATTTAATGCTTTTGAGTTTTTCCCTTAATTGCCCATATTACCATATCACGTGTACAATACCCAGTTGTACACAACTGCTGCTGTGTGATGTTAGGGCCTATGTAAAAATAACATTGAACTAGAATAAAATGTAAGCTTAACACTTGAAGGTTGTCAAGTTAAAAAATTGTTCATTAGCACATTTTGACTGAAAGAAATACAGTATCCGCTAGCATTCTTAAGGACTTCTAAATCCACCTTACAAAAAATGTAATCAAAACGTGGAGATCCTTAGGTGTTCTCACCCTGAAGTCATCCATGGTGACAGCCAGAGAGTTCATGACCTCTGCATCAATGGTCTCATCCTCAAGATCAATGAGGTCCATTTTCTTTCTGATAGCCTGAAGAGCAGCTTCTGAGCAAAGAGCAGCCAGATCAGCACCAACATGGCCATGGGTCTCATTGGCAACCTGGAAATACAGATTCATAGACACTGAGAATTCTACCTATTATAGCTATCAGCCAGAACATATCCTTCCTAACACTGGCCTAAACCCTTCACTCAGTCAGCTACATCCCACATTGAAATTTCTTTAGGGGTAGAGTTCTGAAAAATATGAAGTTATAGAAAAGAAACCACATCTGGCTTCAAGTCAGAAAATGCATTCAACGAAGGGAAGTTTACATCAGATCAACATTGAGACCTAAATACTTCCCCAATCATCCATTTTGCATAAGTGGAAAGTAAAATAATGTAATAATAATAATGTAAATGCCCTTTACAAACAAAACTCCTTGAGCCAAGAAAAAAAAAATCAAGAAGATGAGAAGAGCCTATATAAGACAGACCTGTTCAAGATCAACATCATCAGCCAGTTTCATGTTCTTAGTGTGAATCTGAAGGATCTCCAGTCGGCCTGTGGCATCAGGAATTCCAATGTCCACCTCTCTGTCAAAGCGTCCTGAAGTGACAGAAAAAGTGCCATTAAAAAATGCAGATATCAAAACTAAGAGATTTCTATCAGAAACAGGTTTTAAATGTGCACTGTTAAATGTGAATTTAATTGAAGAAATCAAGATCTTCCTTTGCTCTTTATTCACTTTATTACAAAAATATGTTGTATCAGCTAAAATGAACAAGCACCTTATGAACTCTATCTAATGATTTAACCAAATCCCTAAGGTTCATCCAGGAGACTATCAGTGTTAATTTTTTTTTGCTCTCATATCAACAGAATACAATAAAAATGAGTGGAAAACCCCAGATCCCAATCCCCATTCAGAATAGTAACCCCTTACTCAAAATGTATGCCATTAGAAGTTAGCCAGAAAAAAAAAGACCAATATAAAAAAACTTAATATTTGGTATCTTACCAAATCGCCTGAGAGCTGGGTCAATGCTGTTTGGTCTGTTGGTAGCAGCCATGACAATAACATGTGCTCTCTGCTTCAGACCATCCATGAGAGTCAGCAACTGAGAGACAATGCGCCTCTCAACTTCACCGTGGGTCTGGGAGAGAGAAGCAGACCAGTCAGCCTTTGCTCAGGGCTTTCACATGCTAATGAATGACAAGTCAAGACTGTACTGAGGATGACAGTCTACTATTTACAGATGTCAGTCTACGGATGAAAATTCAAATTATATAAAAAAATCTATTTCACTCTGGAAAAGCTATTCTAAAGGCCTAGGTTTCTGCTCACCTTCTCTCTTTTTGGAGCAATAGCATCAAGCTCATCAATGAAGATAATGGCAGGGGCATTCTTCTCAGCTTCTTCAAATGCTTTTCGCAGATTGCTCTCTGACTCTCCAGCAAGTTTACTCATAATTTCTGGTCCTGAAAACACCAGTAAAAAAAAAAATCACACAGATATTAGATTTTCCCCAATATCTATTGTTTAACTATTTTATTCTCACAGAATATTTTCAGTAATGTAGGATGATTGGATTCCAATGTTAAGGGGATCTCTCCATTTGCTTTGACAACACAAAAATTAAAGCACAATATGCACTACAAGTTAAATTATATTTATCCAAAAGTTGTGTATAGGTGTTTTTATTCTCAAGCCCCATTCAAAGCGGCATAAAAATGTAACCTGGTCTGAATCCAAAGAGTGTATCAGACAAAATGGTGTGATTTATATACAGTTTTTCCAATTTCAGTTTACACAAATACATTTCTCCTGTATACAGCCCCTTACCATTAATGAGGAAGAAGAAAGCTCCTGTTTCATTTGCCACAGCTCGAGCAATCAGTGTCTTGCCAGTTCCAGGGGGTCCATAGAGCAAGATGCCACGTGGAGGCTACACATATAGAATTTTTCTCATTACAATTATACACTTACACACACTGAAAACTGAAAAAAATTGCTAGAATTCAGATTTTTATTTTTACCTAAATTGTAGTTTCTTTTCAGTTACTGCTAAAGCAACCTAGCAGTCTAGGTGTCCAGTTTTTACCCAACATTGCACAAGGGAGTATTCTCACCATTCCATCGCATGTTAGCAAACAAGTAGTAAGCGTCCGTCTGCAGCTCCAGAACAGGCAATACCCACCTTCACACCAATAGCCTTGAAGAGTGCAGGGTGCCTGAGAGGGAGTTCCACCATCTCCTTGATTTGGGCCAGCTGTTTCCTCACTCCACCAATGTCATCATAACCAACTTCATTCAGAGATTCTTCCTCATCCTATATCCCAAAATTCACAATACAGTACAGTCCATTAATGTCATTGCTTTCCACAGCTTGTATTTAGTAATTCCAGCAAGTGTAAGACTTATCGAATAGTTAATCTAAAATAACACATTAGAAGGGAGCTCCAGAAATCTAGATTAAGCAGATACTGACAGATCAATCTGTAATTTATAATCAAGCCACAGAATTTTCAACTGCTCATTGCTTCAAAAAAGGTAGTGTATATAATTTTATTTCCATGTTTTTTTTATTTAAAGAAAAAAAGTATTCTTTAAGTATTTTTAATACACAAGAAAACAGATTTCAATGCAATTTGGGTGAAAAAAACTTCATCTTACAATGTATGTCATAAATATAATAGCATTGTAAAAAAGGCAAAAACTATTGTATTCTCAAAGTAACCCACCTCTCGTTTAATAGGCTCTCCTTCACAGTGAATCACTGTGTCAGGAGCCACTATACAGTAAGGGCTGGGGTCTGTCTCCACCACTTTGAATTCCACAGCTCGCATTCCACCTCTTACCAGGAAAATATCTCCTACAAAAACAGCAAGTTTTGTACAAACAAGTATGTTTAGGAGCCAGCTGGCCAACTCCCATACACCCACCACAAAAACCTATCCATTCACCAATTTTCAGCTTCATCCAATTCAGGGTTGTGGGGGAGCTAGAACCTATACAGGCAAGCAGCAGGCAAAAGGCAAGGGTATACCCTGGATAGGACACCAATGCATCACAGGGCACATACACAGACTCAAACCAGGGCCAGTTTATCAGGAAGTCAATTAACCTATCACCATGTCTTTGAACATACTGTGGGAGTGGGGAAAAAGCCAGAGCACCAAAAGGAAACTCACACAAATATAGGAAGAACATATAAGCTCCAAACCAATAGCACCCCAGGTCCAGAATTGGATCCTGGACCCCCGTGCTGTCAAGTAGCAATGTTACCCACTGCACCCCTGTGCAGCCCCCAACTTATTACCTTCCATTCAATTTATTTGAAGGATATTCCATTTTTGTAATTAGTTTGAGAACATATTCTTTTCAAATGAATTTCTGGAAAACTGAAGGAGCGGATTCCGTGGATTGAAAAGACAAACCATTAGGTCCTAGCAGACATCTAGCCACCTCTCTGCCTCCCACCAAAATTAATATCACCTGTGGTAAATCACCTTCCGCTAGGTATGGAAGGGGAGCAGTAAATCCAGTTTCCAGGAAAAACAGGATTCAGTGAGACTTATCATTAAGACATTTACCTTTCCTGATGGGCCGGTATGCCTCCAAGAAGTATGGCTTGAGATAAACCTCAAACAGATTTCCTGTGATCCCTTCCACTGTGTCATCAATAGGAAGAACATGAATACGTTTGCCATACTTCACGTCTGGGCATGGCTGGATACTGTTTAAAAAAAAAGGTTAAAAATATCACCCATTGAAGACACAATTGGAAACGCAATTTAAATGACATTTCAGACTGCAGTTCCATGATTCCACAGGTGTGTGAATCTGACAAAAAGAGACAATGAACATGGTTATTAACCTATGCAAGCACAGTCTGACAAACTTGATCAGTCTATTCAACCTGCAGACGCCACAATGCTCTCTATTACACTAATTTACGACAGCCTTCTCCTAATTTAATTAGAAGGATCAGTATAGACCTGATTGCATTAAAATACCTCCATGGAGCAGGTAGGAGTAGCTGCAAGTTAAGAACTCTTGCTTAGCTTAAATGTGGATTCTTCACTGTGGTTAGATCTCCACCTATTTAGCAAATCCAATTGAATATACGTTTCCTAAACTTGAAACTAATTTTCTGTGATCCTTGTTATGTAATGAAAAGTGTCATACAATTGATGAAAAACATACCAAAGATCATCATGGCTTGGCAATTACTCTACTGTATTCATAAGGGAAAGGTGAAGCCCTATTGAAACAGTGTTTGAAGTTTTCTTTGATGGCTACAAACATTAAATAAACCACTTTCTCATGCATGACAAAAAACAAACAGCTATTCTACCAATGGCTCCAAAAATAATAAAAAAAGGCTATATAGTTCTAGTTTCACTGTGGAGCTATTAAATTGAATTAGATTATGAGCATACTTAATTTTAGATTATTTTACCTCATGTTCAGCCAAAAAATTAAACAACCCACTCAGACACAATCTATACAAATCTATAAATTAATTGTTTTTAAAGAGCAATAATAAAGAACCTTCAAATAAGCAGGTATAATATAGATTACACAATTAAAAACTAACTAAATCCACTTGTACAAAAATGAATTTCAGTACTGTGGATCTGCGCCTGTGGCTGAAAGGTCGCTGGTTCGTATCCCGTGGCAGCCAGAGGAATCTTACTCCACTGGGCCCCTGAACAAGGCCCTTAACCCCAGCTGCTCCAGGGGCGCAGTATAAATGGCTGACACTGTGCTCTGACCCCAGGCTTCTCTCCCTGTCTGTGTGTCTCATGGAGAGCAAGTTGGGGAATGCAAAAAGAAATTCCTAATCCAAGAAATTGCATAAGGCCAATAAAGTGATCTTATCCTAGAAATATTTAAGTAAAAAAAAGTGTACTTTATTATTTTTTTTCATTAAACACATTTATTTCAGTTTAACTATTTAAAAGCTATTATAAATTCAATGTCTTTTATAGAACATAGCATAATTTGCATTTAGCTTTGTAAAACAATTCTCAAAATGCAGTCAAAGTGTCTGTAAATACTTAATCAGACATTGAAGCCAACACATAAAACTGGGGTTAAAAAAACTGGTTAGTTTGTTCACATCAAAGGCAAATAGCCAAGCTTCTACTAAAGCCCCGCACCAATGAGAGTGGCAGTTTCCACCCTAAATGTCTCACCTGATGACGTCTCCCAGCCTCACTCGCAGATTGTTGCGCACAACCCTGTTCATGCGCACTTTTTCATCAGAGCAGGTGTCATCAGAGAGCACTATACACACTGTTTCCCTCCTCTTCTTCCCCTTCAGCAGTACTGTGTCACCTCTGAAGAGCTGCAGCTCATCCATTTTCGCCTGTGGCATTGACAGTGAAACAAACAGCAGCTTCACAAACTACTTCTTTAAAAGGCATTTTTATTCAAATAGTTTGTCTCAGGGCTGCACAGTGGCGCAGTGATTAGCATTTTTGCTTCGCATCACTGGGGCGCTATCTGCGTGGAGTTTGTATGTTCTCCCGATGTTCCTAAGGGCTTTCTCTGGGTGCTCCACTTTCCTCCTATAGTAAAAAGACATACTGCTAGGTTAACTGGCTTCTGAAAACAACTGGCCCTGGTGTGAGTGTGTCCTGTGATGTCCCTGGATGGTACACATGTGTTTGTGCCCACTGTGTGCCAGGATAGGCTCCAGTTCCCTTGTGACCCTGAATTGGATGAAGCAGTTAGAAAATGGATGGATGTTTATCTTAATGTAAATAGCAACAGCCTTGAGAACTAACATTTATACACACAAAGACAAAGTCCACGATACTAAATATGCAAATCAGGGAGTAAGACATGCATACTAAAGATGGGATTACACAGGGTACAAGGATTATTTTTTCCAAACTGCTTATTATAGGAAAAAAACTTGCAACTTCCCGTTACTTCCATAATTTTAAGTCAGTCTCGGATCCTAATGAAATTTCTACAAAACTTTTTTGGGTGAAATAATGCAAAGCACCACAGATCCTGTACATGGCCAGCTCTACTTAATTATGCAATGCACATGTTTTCTAAGAATTACTCTAATTAGCAGTGCCCATAAATACTTTAATCTGGTTTGTTAAAACCAAATCAGAAAATATAAAGTATCTTCCAAAACCTTTAATCGTCATCAACTGTGTTTTAATATCACGCTTACACTTATTATTAAGCGGTTTTCAAAATGTTCTTCTCAATTGCAAAACCATCTATATTTTAAGTCTCTTCAAAGGTCTTGTGAACCACGGATGTAAAAGACAGCAGGTACGGAGAGGATGTTTGTTCTGTTTACAAATCTGTTGCTTATGTTTGGAATGAAACAAGCTAAAAAAAAGTGGGGAAAAAAAACTCTGAAAGTCATCCTATAAATGTGAAGAATGCATTTCAGAGATCTACCAGACATACTAATTCAGAAAATGGTCTGTAATTGTGTTTAAAAGAGAGATGTCATCTATCATTGAGAGAAAGAAAATGGAATAAAGTTGACACTTTGCTATGTGGTATTCCTACTGACATTCAAGACATTTCTATTTTAGTCACAGGTCTTTCTCAAACTGTATTAACGAGGAAGTACTTTGTTAAACTGGAATGCATTCATCAAACAACTACCCCAAATAAAAAATAATGTAGGCAAATAGTATTGAAACAGCAAAAAGGCACAGCGAGAAAATTTACTACATCAATAAAGAATATACCTGAGAAAGCGAAACCACACTATTATCCTCATTGATGGATTCATCAACGATCAGCCTGTTTGGTCTGTTCTTCTGTTTTAAAATTGCAGTGGAAAGATCATCATTTTTGGATCTGTAAAAAAAAGTTATGTATTAACCAACAAGGTTCAATACTGTACAAACAAACACAAACCATTTAATTATTTGAGCAATTAAAAACTACTCAAACATTAATGGTAAATAATGACAAAAAGGATTGCACGGCTCTTTGCTTTTCTACAATGTTGTGAGTTTGTTATACAATTTCCTCGCTGTTAACACCTGTACACATTAGAAGGACGTTTTTGGAAGGAAAAAACATGGAATTTAAATGCTGGTAAAAATGTCTTAAAATCATCGGCTTAAGAAAATCAGTAGGTACTGAAGGAATAAAACAGATTCAACATTTGGACAGCTTGTTTTTCTAAAATAACATGCTCAATGATTTTACTTTGTTCATTCCCATGGTAAAAACGCATAGTGATTTTGTATTGGCAAGGATGAGATGTATGATATGTATTATATTAGCTGAGTTTTAATTTGTTCACTGTTTAAAAGTCCTTCAGACTATAACACAAACACCTCAAAAGCCATGCTTTAAACCACTACAAGCTGCAAAGGTCAAATTAAAACCCCATAAACCCTTAAATGTTTTATAGCAAAAAGAAACCCACTGAATTCTTGCACGTTTCAAATTTTCTTTTTTAGTTTTTCCTTTAAATGTTTAAAAAACATTTACATGTAACTGCTTAAATAACTACCAAATCACAGTAAAACTCCAAAATCAACAAGACAGACCTTTAAGGGAATTTGTTCTCCCTAAAAACAAATTTGGCACGTGCTTTAACAAAACCTTCAGATTTAAACACCAAATTAAGTTCCAATCTGAAATAATTGAATTCTAAGCTACTGATAACTGACATGACACCTTGGATCAAGAGCCTTACATATCAATTGAAGAGGTCAATTAAAATGGTTTTAAAAGCGTTTTAAATAGTAAAATGGTAAATGGTGAAAGCCAATGTATTTGCTTTTTCTCTGGCAAAGATAAGATTCCACTTTTTAAGAAACCAGTGCTAAATAAGCATTTTTCTTTCTATGCCCTTCTCAATGGCTCACTGTATTCTCCAGGGAATTGTTACTGTATATACTCCTAACATAATCCAGTTTACTTTACTGATTAAAACACAAGAAACTGCCTACAAGCTATGAGCATTAAAAAACGAAACCACCTCACCCTGCACAACTGTAAATGAAAGCAAACTCGCAATGTGGAAAACCCCTGCTCACTGACCAGCAGAAACAGAAACGGTTAATGTAGGTCTGGGAGAACAGTAAATAGTGCCTTTATTTCCTATTTTATAAGGCACTTTACTGTATTTGTACCAAATAATAACACATAACATGTTTCAATCAGTGGATTACACTCAATACAAATTCAAAACGTACAGTGGGATGTAACCATTTAATCTGAACTAAAGCATGTATAATCAGTAATACATGTAGTGTTAAACGTCTAGTAATATATGTAGGCCTAAGACTACGTGCTGTGCTTTCTCCTACAGTCCGGTATGACCCTCCACGATGCTGGTATTGACCCACCAGCGGGCCTGCATGACTCGGCTTTGTTGTCATCCGTCTCCTCACAAGCAGGAAATGACGTTTAATAGAATGTATTTACGACAAGCAATCTACCATACGGATTAAAATGGACAACTAATTAAAGATATCATATTTATTGACGTGGACAGCGTCACAGATTTTAGGGTAATAGGTTGTTTACTTTTTACTGAACCTGCCATTTTGCCCACCGGCTCGAGCTACGTCGCCTTTGCAGTGTCATTACAAAGACGCCTCTGGAGAGTAAAACGTTAACAACTGTGCCCATTATATACATTGTGTAAAATACATATAAGATATCTGCATTTTTAGAAGGATCCAAGTAGTGTTGTTTTTAATAATGCCTTTGTCGCTTTGATTTACACAAATGTTGCCATGTTATCCCTTCATATAAACATTGAACTATACAGGTTCGCCACAATCTTCCTTGTCTTTAAAAACAATTTTCACTCCCAAACTGTCACGTGGTTGATAACTCGGCTCATCTTAAAAAATATAAATTGTAAAACTAAAGCGGAAAAACGGGAATCGAACGTGAATTGCGAGACCCCCAGCACAGGGTTTTGTGTTGAGGGACTGCGTCTCTTCACATGCGAACAGGCCTGGATGACACAGCAAGAAAAAAACGAAACTAAAGTGCACCGAAAACACAGCGGGAACGAAAATGCTCTGGGCAAGCAACTGAAATGTGCTGCATTATCGAGAAAACTAAGCGGGCACAGAGGAGAATACGTGGCGTTTTAAAAACCCGCCACGCCAATCTAATAAAAATAAAACGCTACAACTGAGTGAAAATAAAAACTTCCGACAACAAAAAAAAACCCTCCACGCTGACGATATTCCTGTGTGCCGGAACTGGGGGGGGGGAGGTGATCTCGCACGAAACAGACAAAATGTATCTATTTATTTGATCACATGCAGGGATTCGGAAATCGCGCTGCGTTTCAGCTGGTTTAAGTCAACAAAGTGAAGTTAAAGCCCCGATCGCCGGTTTGCGGAGCCGAGACAAGGTGCCGGTAGGCCGGAAGCCCTTCTCCTCGGCTCGCCTTGGTTCACACTACAAACTGCACCGCTCGTCACGTTTAAAAAAGCAGCACACGCAGGTATACGTTATAGGGTCTTAAAACCCTTCAAAAACAAAAATACTCATCCAGATCTCTTTCCAACTGGTCACCCCCCACCCCAACTCTCCCCATCAGAGCCCCGCATTTTCACTTCGATCCTTATTGCGGATCAACTTCATGGTACCCAAACAGGTTTAGGTCACGGAATTTTCTAAAAGACAGGCCCAGTTAAATAAAGAAAAAAAACATTAAACAACGGCATTTCAAACATCGGAACATTTAACTCATGACGTCTAGATAAAAACGTCATTTTTTCTCCGTTCCTCCCCGTTGGCTGAGGCGAAATCTCCTCATCGACGATGATTCATTAAAAATTCATTCTGGAGGAAACTAAGAAAATGTATTTTTTTAAAACAAACAAGGCGTACATAATTTTATTTTGTCCTACTTACTCTCCTCCCGATGCCATGTCGCCCCCTCTTGTGTTATTTTACAAAACAAAAAGAATAGCTCGGTATTTCGTTATTTATTGCTTCTCTACTAGCTTCTCGCCACAGTCCTTTTCCTCTCCAACTGAGTCCAAGGCCGCTCGGCTCCCTCGCATCAAAGCTGCGGAGAAACTCCGTCGCACAGACGGTGGCTAAAAACTAGCCAATCAAAAAAATCAATTTTGTTTTCCACCTGGTAACGCTAAAACTATTGGTCATATTTTTAAAACACCGTGGATAATCGACCAATCCAGAAAATAAGGGGGTTGCGGAATATTTTCTTTACCCAACAACAGAGGCGTTATTGGTTAATTTTGACAATGCTCAATGTTTTGTCAGTGTAGCAAGTGCGAGAGGACGCCCCGTAAAGCGACATGGCTTCAACTCATTGGTCCTTAATCTGTCATGTTATGTAAATTGCGTTTTCTGTTAGGGATGTTAAATTCAATTAAAATCTTCTTTAATATCTCAAATTCCAGCCCTTGTATTGTGACACTTTCTGTTTAAAAGCATTGATTCGGATTTAAAACGCTTTACTGTTAAATTTGCAATCTTTTGATATTAAACTATAGTCTACAGTTAGGATCAGCTTTTCTTGCTAGCTACGGTAGTTACTTTCTAATCCACACAAAATGTTTAAGATAAAAGGCCCTGGATTAAACTTCAGGGTTTCTTAATAGATGTGGTGCTAAAATAACACGTTAGGTATTATTTAATAATATTCTTACGATAAACTAGTTAATTAAGCATGCAATAGGTTATAGTAATTGACACTTGTGAAAAAATTAACAATTCAAAGTATATTACTTGGAAAAGTTCAATAAAAATGAAAGGTCTGGGTTGGCTGTGATATCATTCCATGTACCAAACTTCGTCTCTTTTGTAAGACAAATCGTTTCAACATGATTTTAACATCAGCAACACATCAATGGCCCGCTTCAGCTCAGTGAAGAGGTCGAATCTCTGCAGCACAAAAAAGGAAATCAATCCACTTTTGCCCCTTTCATTATTCTGCAAATAACGTATTGATCCATTAACGTCCATTAAGGATACAACAGTCACATTACTGTTTGCCAGTTTCGTTATACAAGCAAGTGGTCCTACAGATATTTTTTTACTATTATTGAATCTGTGACTTCATTTCTATTTATCATTTGGTTCCGGTTAATGTTGAATTTACATGAATAATTCAGGTTGGTTTCATTAATCTCCATCATTTGATTGCCTACAATGTTTTATACTGAACAAGTCTAGAGCCACCACATTAAGGGACTATTGCAGGATTTGTAGTGCTGAGACTTACTGTCTTACACTAAAAGTAACTCATCAACCAAATGATAGCTATAGACCTTAAAACAATATTGTACACTGACACTTACTGTATCAGGTCTGAAACAGACCATAAACTGATCGCCATCAACTTCAATAAATTAACTTGAAAAGCAAGATAAAGTTTACCCCATTATTTAAGTATTTCTTTATGAAATAACTATAGAGACAGTATATGGCTTCCAAATGTTTGCTGCATTTGCATTCATATGCTCTTAAAAGAATAGTTCCCAAGCAAGACAACTTCACAAAGCCAGGTCTCTACTGAGTTTAAAATGTATTCTCTGTGACTACATGTGTGATAAGTAACTAGCATGTATCTGTTTGTGAATTTACTCTTCATTGTTTTAGGGAAAACGTCTGAAATTGGAGCATTTTCAGGAAGCCATCATCTTAAAGATTTAACATAAGTTTGTGAAGTATGCTGAGTATATAAGTGCAAGGAATTATGATACAGCTGCATACCGACCCTAAAACACTGACACAGTTGAAATATTTAAGAAACGTTTATTTGAAACTGGCTGTACTTGTTTTAGGGTTTGATTGGAAAGGAATGTTATCACAAGGCCAGTCCAAACCTTTTTTTGCAGTTAGAACTGTTGCAGATTTCACCTGCTATAACAAATTTTGAATGCGTAGGAGAATTGAGAATTTCTGTGTGGGAAAAATAAATAAGATCCCACAGTCATTTCCACATAGATTATAGTGGTAGACTGTTAAATTCCAGAACCAGTTTATTGAAAATGTGGTCTCGTGCCATAAATTAAATCGCAACCAAAGATTACCATACCTCCAGTTACATCATATTTCTTTAATATCCATGGTTTCCCCCCATACATCCTATTACATTATCTTCTGCAATTTACCTTTAACAACCCAAAAGCTTTTTAGTTTGGATTTACTATTCCTCAAGAAAAGAAAACACGGGATTCTAATGTATGCCCCTGCATTTATAAGTCTTGCATTTTTTGTACTCTTTCCAGTGTATACAAATTAAGTTACTAAGAAAAACAAAAAAAATAGCACAAACTCAAGGGATGACCATAAGTGTCAGGCCTGACAGTGAAAGAGTGGAGTTCATTTTGGTTATTGTGAAACGCACAAACACACGACGAAAATGCAAATGATGGGTTCATTCTTCGTCCTTTGGTTCTCAGTTTCTGACACATGCCTTGTAGTCAGGTCAGACATTTGCGGTACACAAATCCAGCACCGTAAACAAGTCATATGATTAGATTTAGACATTCAGTTTCTTAGACTGCACGCTTGCAGGCTGCTTTGTCCTCCCAGTGGTGGTCCTCAGCTTGAGCATTCCCTCATCCTCCTCCTCATCTCTTCTGCGTCGACAGTTTCCATCTCTCCAACAGAAGACATCAGATAAAGGGGAAGAGCTCTGCAATACATGCATTTATAGAGGGGAGAAAGGCATCAGGTGCAACATTCCAGATGGCCTTTGAAGGTGTGAGGAAATGTTGTTTCCTTTCTTCTCTTTTCAGCATGGAATAAACCTTTACTTGTGTCTTTGCAGCCTACGCATGCTAATACAGCTCCCTACTTAAACTTAATCTATATGACAATGCTTTTTTTCTGGGTCTTTGCTTTTCACTCAGAAATTTCTCTGTACACTTTAGTGAACGTGATGGCTGGAGGAAAAACTGTTCGAAAGAAGATGTTAAAGAACTTAGAATGTCAACAGCACATTGGAGCACAATGGCATTGAAGTTTGCTGCTTAATTACCATATGGAGCATAAACGTTTTTATGAATTGATAAAAAACATTACTAATACACTAGAAAATAGGAAAAACATTGTTACAGTAAAGTTGGGACATGGCTTCAAAATGGGTCCATCAACGCTGATTGTGCAGTTAACAATAAGAGTTAGGATTCTGCAATTAAAATTAATAAGACATTTCATTCTGTCAGTTAGATCAGTTCTCAATAACGGTCATGAAGTACCACTGTGTCTGCTGGTTTTTGCATTAACTGGGCCCTTAATCAACAGTGCTAATTGATGCCAGTAGTTGATATGCTTCTTTCTTCATGTCTGCGCTCATGATGCAGTTTAAAAAATATCCTCATAGAATGGTCTTCAGTCTACTCCTGGGTAACTCCAGCCCATTTCCTCATCACAAGATAATTTAAATTTTAAATTTAAAAGCTTAAAAAATTTAAGTTTATATATTTTTTTAATTTCAAGTTTGTGTCAGATATTAAAAGGTCAAATGAGATTTGCGATCGGTATAAGCCCTGTGCTAATTGATGATTTTCAGGGCTGTACTCATTCAGGTGTGTGAGCTGAGATATAACCAATTGGACTTAGTAAGAAAGTAAGACAAAACATCCTTAGTAAGAAAACGAATACGGTGTCATTACTGCCTGTGTCTGTTCATCATTAATAGGTCACTTACTTAGAGCTGTTTAGTCAGAAAGGAAGGTGGCATGGTGGTACAGTGGTTAGCATTGTACATTACTGGGGCCCTGGGTTCAATTCTTGGAGGGCTATCTGTGTAGAGTTTGTATGTTCTCCCTGCATTTGTGTGTGTTGCCTCAAGGTGGTCTGGTTTTCTCCCAGTTTCTCACAGTTCAAAGACATACTAGTAGGTGTATTGGCTTCTGGGAAAATTGGCCATGGTGTGTGTTCTTGCCTATAAATGCCCTGCAATAGACTAGCATCCCATCCAGGGTGTACCCTGCATTGTGCCCATTGCTTGCTGGGATAGGTTCTGACTCCCCCACAACCCTGAACTGGTTATTATGATAAATTCTTAAATTTCTAAAAAAATCTCTATGTGCTTAAGCTTTTAGAAATAATGCACTTTAACTAGGGCACTCAACGAATACTTTTGAGCCACGTACTGAGTCACAGACACTAGTAAGTACTAGTGTTTAAGGGCCTGAGCAAGCACAGGAGTTCTGTGAACCACTTACCATCAGAAAGTTTAATTCTGTATTAAGAACAATGCATGCAAGTAAAACTAAGTGATACTGTAATTCTTTGAGAAAAAATATTTTTTTAATAATTTAATAATTTTTCAGGGTGCAGATTTTCCCTACATGAACAAGGTAAATACATACAAGATTCAACAAGGAAAGCCTTATCCACTTGGATTTGGATTCAATGCCACTCTTCTAGACAAATGCCAGTTCTTCCCTCACCTTTGCGGAACTTCCTCAACAGTTTCTTCCCGTGTGGAGCTCTGATGCTTGCTCCAGAAGGCCACGGCTTCCTCCCTGCGCCCAAGGCTCCAGAGTGCTTCCGTCAGCCACAGCTCCGTCTCCTCGCAGCCTACAGACAGACCAAGAGTCCTCTGAGCCTGTGTGACCTCCACCAGCATGGCAGCGTCGTTGCTGCACGGTGGAGGAGCTTGACAAGGGCCTAACTCTAACCCCGCCTATAACATCACGCACTAGTGGGACCATAACCAAGTAGCCCACTCACTCGTTTGAAAATCATGCTCCCGAGTCTTAAATTCCTCAAAGTCATCTGCAATGCCTCTGTATAGCCCTCTAGTGTCATACATCGCCTGACTATTTTCTGTAAAATGTCCTCTGTCGGACAGATAAACATCACCCGACTCCAGGTCACTGCCCATGGAGTTGCTGGAGTGGTTAATTCCCCTGTCACTCTGTGTTGCACTGTTTCCTCGTCGATTTTTTTCCCCCAGCCTCCACAGCAGTGCTGTGCAGTATGTTGCTAGCAAGCACTGAGCCTGAGCCACCGTAGGCTAACCTCTTCATAAGTTCTGATCCAGGAGAACATCTATATTTTAGTCTGTTATACTGGTATCTCAAACTGATATCTGTTTTTTTTAGAGAGCACCAATTTTATGCTTTTGTTACATTGGTAATATTAGGTGATATAGTAATATTCTGTATTTTGGTGGTGACCCACAGATAATTTTAATAATCGTCACAGGTTTCTTTTTCTATCCTTTTCATTTCATTTCTGTCTTTCCTGTAAAACTTTTTGTCCTATTTAAATTTTTACGATCAGTATACCTCCCATAGGAAATTGCGCTGTTGCTCGTGCAAGTCTCGTCAATTGATTAAATTAGGTAGGTAATTAAAGGTCATTAAATTAAATGTCATATCCACAGACCAAACCCCAGATCTAATCCGGGCCTTAGCTTGATTCTATCCATTTATTTTCCAATACGCGTATCGAGGATGAGTACAGGATCGTGGGATGGAGCAGAAGCCTATCCCAGAAAGCAACGGGAGAAAGGCAAGACGCACTCACACCACAGCCAATTGTCCCACCATTTAACCTACTGATATATCTTGAGACTTGAGACAGCTTTCAATATTAGCGGTATTAGTGAATTACAATCGGGACGATAGAATAATGATTTTTTTCAAAGCACACAATGCTTAACTCACTGTGTGTTATACTGTGAGTTGAGAGGGCACATAATTCAATGTAACACTGGGGCCCTGGTGAGGGTGCACTGACTGGGTTGCATCAGCCTTTTAGTGTAACATAAATGCTTCTGTACATCCATGCCATCTAAATATTATGCTCTCATGTGACATCAAATGACCTTTGTTAAACCTCAAATTGATGCAGGCTCCTCCTTTCATGTTTAGGACTGCATCTTATGGCATAATGAGGCATTCAATTCCTTATAACAGGGATTGGCAACTTAAGACCTCAAGTTCTGGAATGTCTCCCTTTTCTTTACACCTCCGATCATAACGATGTAATTGAACTAGATAAGATGTTGAGACACTTTTCATTTTAGCCCTTAACCCGATGAAAACTGAAAAGCCCTGCAGGAATCTGACTCTCGAGGACTAGACTTGCTCTGCTCCTATAAGACAATGCACAGCACGATGGTATTTCTGTTGCGATAACCACTCATTTCAGCAGAAGACAAGGTAGCTCAAACGTTAAGGAGCCCTTGTTAAACAGATCAACCCCCTGTCCTGCCTTGCCCTTCAATTCACCGTGTTTCCAAAATTAGCAAGTGGCTGGACTCCTTTGTGCCCTGTTCTTTAAAGCCGACAAATCCAAGGGCTTGTAGTAAGGAATCCAGCAGCAGCAGTTGTTGATATAAAATCCATCCTCCTATATTTCCAAGTTGCTCGGGCAATAAGCATCTGCTAAATGCGTTACAATTTTTACAAGAAGACTGAAAATTAACTAAAGTCATAAAGCATTGGATTGACAAAAAAAAATCCAAAAGCAGATATCTGCCTAGGCCTGCAAGCCTTGAAATGATTTTTTCCAAGTAAAGTGAAAATACTGCTAGTGCTCTTTATTCTATCTCTAAAAAGGAGTTCCTTAATGTGCTAATAAACAGATTACATAAAAGCTAAATATCCTGGACAAAACACTCCACACTTCATTTGAAAATTGTAATAACAGATCTTATTGGTTTTTTTTTTACCACCTTCTGATACTTTACCTTTATTAAGCTTAATAAGCTTTGTGTGTGATTTTTCTACTTTTTTCTAACGGTCTTGGAGCCTACCTGTCATAGTTGAGCACAATGCTCACTTGACTTATTAAAAGGGCTTATTTTGACAAAAACAAATCTTAATTGGCTCTTTTAAAGTGCGTTTCCATATAAAACATTTGTTTAGTGTTAAAACAATAAGTCATGCACCATAATTTCCCTTCCAGCATTATGACTCTAAAGAGATTTAACAGTAATCACAGTAAGTAAACTGAGAAAGCAAACTTTATACTCCCTTTTAAACTTTATACTTGAATTACTGCCTTTGGAAGTGAAATGCTTTTATTCAACCCTATGGAGCAGAAAGTAGACTTAGGAATGAATGCATTGTGTTTATCTTGGATTTGGATGCATTGATAACAGAGAGAGGAAAAATAATGAAAAAAAGTGAATCCCAAAAAATTGTATCTGCACAGGATTAGCAGATTTGATTATACTGGTAAAGACTGAACAGTATTGGAAGCAAGAAAACTGGTACAGCACATTTTATACTCCTTACTCAACAAAGGAAACTATGTGATGAGCTCTCTGAGTCATTGTAAAATGTACATGAGCTCACTGCTTTCCCCAGGTGAGCATTTCTCCTTTACTTTAGAATTATTTCACCACAGTAAATTAACAAATAACCGAGTTCAGTAAATAAAAGATTATGATGTAACCGCTAAATCACTGGATGCATTAAGCTGTGAGATACGAACTAATTTTTCAAACCTTCAGTACAGCCAGTGACTTATCTTCAAATTGAAGGCCAAAGAAATCCAGGGTATTGTGTAAAGGGAGAAAGAGTTGTTTAAAGTGTGGAAAACAGGGCATTGATGAGTGGAGGTACCTCACAGTTGAGTGAGGGCATCAGTGGGGTGACACAAGAGTCAGTTTTGGGACTACGGCTTCTTAATTTGCATTAATGATTTTAGAAACAGATGTATTGTGTTAATGTGGATTCTGAAATCGGACATTACAATTCGTAATAAAGCAGCAATAACACCTAGTGTGATAACATATGGCTGAGGCGTGAAGGGGGAGAACATCGTACCTGGGGTTGCCTGTAGACTGAGCTGGAAGTTGAGGAGAGCCTCTTTCCCTTGCTCTCTTGCCATGAAGCTCACCCCTCTGCCAGCGAAAGCCAGGGCCTTCAGCCTCCGCAAGGCCATAATGCTAGTTAGGGTCTCCTCACACAGGTCCCGACCTCTTCGTAGCCACCCTGAAACAATAAGCCTTCGTCACTGCAGAGCTCGCCCAGCTGAGCTGGATAACGACACCACAGCAAAGACAGCAGCAGGCATGTGGGTCATCAGCACTACTTCACATGACAACGACACCATCAGGGTCTCGTTTTTCCTTGCAGCAATCTATTAAAGCCTCTTTGAAACTTGTCGTCCTTTAACGGAATGTGGCATTTTAACCACATTCAGGCCAATTCCCTTAGAACCAGGCTAAAGAGTCAAGGAGAATGAAAGAGATGTCAACTTCGACCCAGTGTCGAGGCAATTAATCGTGAACTCCAGAGCTCTTCAGCAGGATAGAGACCTGTCTGGTGACTTAATTGTGCTCAAGTGGCATTACACTGACCTTAAACTCAGCCCTACCCTCAAATAATTCTCAACATCAAGTCAGTAAAGAGAACCTGAACAACTGTTCACCTGAGCCACAGCAGCAGAGGAAATCAAAGTTCAGGGATCACGGCTGATGGAGAGAATAGCAAGCATTTCTATTTGAAACTATACAATGCTAAAGTATAACGTTCATTGTACATTATTTTGGTTAGCAATTCATACCAACAGGTCTGCATGCATATCTGTGGACCATTTATCTGATGTCCTGCTCAAGTAACCTTTAATTATGGCCCCAACTCAACTCTGATATAAAAAGAACTCTGACCTTATCCGTTATCCAGACCAACTTTGATCAATTAGCAAATCCTTAATTATAATCTTATTTTTAATTTCCAAAGATAATCGTGAAACCAAACTTGAACCCTCACTTATGTTCAATTACAACCTACAGCCAAAGGCCAATAATCTTAATCACTACAATAATCCGAACCTTAAATCCAAAGACGACCACTGCCATAATGAATATCTACTACGCAACAAGCATTAACCCTTCTTTAACCCTCTAAACATACTTCTACCCTAGCAAAAATAAAACCCTAGCAATTTCCTTTATGCCACTTTAGAGATCATGACTGTTCTTCTCAGATCTCACCATCTAGGTTTTTTACACAAGAGTGTGTTTTTTTTTCCAAATATCAATGGGCATATAGGAAAATAAGTAAAAGCCACTTGACAGTCAAGTGTCAATACGCTGCCCCTGAGCATTCTTAAGTGTCACTCACCTGTATGTTCAACAGGCACCTTAATCAGAATATTTATACATCTGCAACACAACAAAAGAAAATTTAATTCAATTAACCATTGCTATTGCATGTGTTTGCAGGAAAAAATCCATCCATCTCTTTTTTGAGGATTGATATTTACCTAGAAGGGGAGCATTCATTCATTTTGTTAATGTCAAATAGTTTGCGTGAAAACAAAGACTCTAAAACAGAGGATATGCACTCATTTTCCAGCAGATTGAAAAAGGAGGGTGATGGATTGTGACAAAACAATGGGCTTCCCAGTATAATCCAGAGAATGTTTGGTTTGAATGGCTATAAAGTACAGAATGATTCTAAACTCTTATCAACCAAAACAATTCTTTGCAGCAGGAAGACAAAAAACTTGTAGCTAGATTAGAAAAATTAACAATGAGGTTATGTTAAAAATGGGTATTTTAATGTAATGGGTATGACACTAAAGGTAATTTGTGAAATCCTTTGCATATAAAAAACATCTTAAAGAGAATTTCTAGTGGCGTACATGAATGAAATTCTTTATTTAAAGCAAAACTTCACTTCACTACGTTTTCCAGTTTTTTATAAATCCAGCTACCTGATCAAACAAGACTGGAAAGAGCTTTGAAAACTCTGGATATTCTGTAAACCCAATGAGAAGTGAAGTTCCTAACCTTACAAAACCAGTTCTGGAATATGTTTTTTTCTGGATTAAAATCAACAGCTGAATGCTAAATGGGGGGAAAAAACTACATTCAAGCTTTAATGTTTTTCTTTTCTAAAATAAGTAACACAGTAATCAGGTTAACTGTGGGAATTTCACAAATCTACTGTTTTTAACAGGCTCTAGAACATCATTAAGATCCCTTTTCAAGGGCTGAATCATTAACATGGACTCTTCTGTACTCTGGTTTGTGAATATAGACAATTCAGGACTAAGAGAGTTGGACAAAGAGGTTTTGACCTTACCTGGTATAATTACTAATCGACTCCTTACTCTCTTTTAGCCAAGTAAATGCCTGTCCCTGGAAGAAAAAGGCTGTTGCAGCCCAAAGGGCACAGTTCAAGCTTTCTTTCTTCCCCTCTGTATCTTTCCGAAATTGTTTTCCACACAGAGAAGGGACCAGAAAAGCGGCACTGGTTTCTTGGAGTTCTTTCTGTGACAGATCCAGGGTGAGTCTCTGCGGAATGAGGTCTACCGTCTTAGCAACAACTTCCTCACATACTGCAACAACGTCCCAGTATCTCTTGGCCTTCAACAAGGATACTGCCGCTTCAAGATAGATTTCAGGGATTCTGGGAAGGGCTGGACTGCTATCCGTGGTCACCTAAGAAACATCATTGCACAGTTTACAATGAAAGCCATTCCACGCAATATACTTCTCTATTTTCTTAACGCATCTGTCATTTTCATTTTCTCCCCTGAAAGAGATTAAACCATGAAATACTGATACAGTGGAGCCAACTCCAGCTGCAAAGTTAGAAGAGACATACGTGTTTCCTGAAAAGCATTTTAATTATTTTAAGAAAATATGAAAGAAAAAAGCATCCAATGTATATTTTCATTGTAAATTTATAAATGCTTATAAAACAGACTGAACATTAGCAGAAATAAAACACATTTAACCACGAATTGAATTTAACTTGTCTCTCTGGTATTAAATGCATATGGAACAAGAAATTTTAAATTACACATTGCAAAGCCCTCTTCAGGTGTGTAAATAAGGCACTACAGCCAAAAGTGTTTACTTTTTTTACCTCATTTCCTCATGGAACTTTTATAGCATGGACAGTAACACAGCTCCTCACTCTAATCTGTGCAGCAGTGAAATTTTTGTTTTGGCTAGTCATCTTAGGCATGAATGTGAAGAGTTTAATTATTTTCTCATAATTATTTTCCATGGCTTTGGTGGAAAAAATACTTATTATGCAATACACCTTGCTTGCAAACCCAGATGAATCCTGCTATTTATTTCTAATAACACTCCACTGAAACCTTTAAGCTAGATAATTGATGCAGTATTTTCTCTACTAATGGCCTTCAGAGGAGACAAGTTGTTGTGAGTCCAGAGGCCTCTAAAATAAAAGTATTAGAATTTCTTGTAGTTTAGCTCTTCTTTAGGATGAGAGGATTTTTTGCGTAACACATCAAATTAACATTTTGAAACTCATCCTTGAACTCTTTCTCAAGGAGAATTAACTTGATCCATGATGTGAACCTACCAGCTGTTCATCGTTATGAAATGAAGTCAACAGGTCAAGATACTGCTCTACTGCTTCCGATATTCTGTAGGACAAAGAACATCAAATAAAACACAAGTAATAGGTTTATTCCATGCTGAAAAAAAGAAGAAAGAGAACACAACGTTTCGGCCGTGGAGCCTTCTTCAGGTGAAGGCTCCACGGCCGAAATGTTGTGTTCTCTTTCTTCTTTTTTTCAGCATGGAATAAACCTATTACTTGTTCCTTTGCAGCCTACGCATACTGACGCAGCTACCCACCTGATCAAATAAAACAGTTAATTAACAGGTGTACTAGACTCATATGCACCATTAAGACAACCAAACATGCATTTAAATAATTAATCAAATAGTCTTGAAAAACATGCCTTTCAATATCTCAATTACAGTGTCCCGAAAAAAACAACAATTAAGCCAACAGCTAAAATTAAACTTCCCATGTACCTGTTTTTTAATCATTAGTTGTATTCATTTTTTGTGCACTTTCAGGTTTATCCAGATGTTGGAGACCAGGACAGGTGATTCTAACACTAATCAACAGTGCTCATGCAGGTATACAGATACCCTCTCCCACACACCCCAAAAAAGAGTATTAGGTTCTGAGGTGGAACTCTACCCCACCTAGATGCAAAAAGCAGCAAAGGACATCAGGTGGTTAACATTTTACCATCAACATACAGTGCATGATATTCAGCATACCTTTTCACTCAATATAGGCAGCTATTTTAGATGATTGTTGCAGTGTGTGGATACATTGTTAGAATGAGTTATTGATAGAATTAAATAAACTAGCTATGAACATTGACAAGTGACTTGACTGTATCCAGTGTGACAAACCCCTGGATGTTTGCGACAAACCCCTGAGATGTACTGTATACAGAGGAACTGTTCCCCATAAGGGCAATGTACATACGGTGGCTTGGAACCATGAGAGCATAACCTTTGTCAATTTGACTTAAAGCACAAGGTTTTTCTCATTCTTAAGAATGGAAGAGAGTACAGTTAAGGACCAAAAAACACTTGTAGCTAAGCAAGAATGTAATTAGCTTAAGATACATTCCCAACACACAGTTCAGTTACAGGTATATACATTTAATGTACCTATAACCCATAAAAAGCAATACATAGATAAATAGGGTCACTAGACTCAAAAACTCATTCACTGCTTCAGAGTAGATTATTCCCCCCAACACTGTTCATGCATACCATTCAAGCTTTAATCCTTGCGTCGTAGTGTGTGGTGGTAAAAATTCAGCTTTAATGTTGGGGCATAACAATTCTTAGTCTTAGTCATTGACTAGAAGAAAAAAAATGTTTTAATGTTACATCGAAGTCTATAATATCCTCAAAATATATTTTTCCATTTTCCAAAACAAAATAAGCCACAAAACACCTACATTGCTGGTTTTAGGTGCTTTGAAAAATAACACAAGCCCCTCTTTCATCAAAGACTAATAATCCCAACCATCTGTATTGTGGCTCCAGGGAAATACACCAAAAACACATTATCCTTTCAACACCAATAAGCTGTTTGGTCTTTATTTAAACGGCTTATTTAAAAATTGCTCTCTTAACACAAAACAAGGCTTTTCAACAAAGTAGCAATTTACTTAAAAATAATAGATACTGAAAATTAAAGTTCAACTACAGAACACTAACTCAAACTTCTAACCACTCACTCGTACAACCTTAGATATACCGACCAATTAAGTCCCTTGTTCTCTCCTGTTATACCCCATTTGTACAATTATTTAGTTATACCATTAGTGAGATTACGCCTAAATGAACTCATTACAATTTGAAGCACTATTTAGCAGCCTCTAGTGGCTGATTATCCTTCATTACAGTCTTTTCTTATGTAGGCCTGGCACACCAGTTACACACAAGGCATTACAATTTGATATTTGCCTGTTAGAATTATGTTCTATAGAATGTAAAGTGCTGTTCACTTTGGAGAACAGCTTGTGTAATCTGAAGTTTAGTAGCTTCAAAACAGAATTTAGACTTCAGTCTGCCCAGTAAATATCACACATTATCTATTGTAACTAATGTTTTGCTAAGGTTCTTAACTGGATGTTCAGATACAAGGTCTTTTATCTGCAATAAGCTATGTGAGCACTTTCAGTCTGGGATAAGATCAATGCAGAGGGCAGAAACAGCTCTTACTAACTAATTGCTGATGGCTGCTGATGTTTTTCTTACTGGATTCAGTGTTGCCTTGAAATTAGGCACCAAGAAAGTAGATAAATCCATTTTGTAACCGGTTTATCCAATTCAGGGTTGCAGGGGAGCAGGAGCCTAGGCAAGCGAAGGACACAAGGCAGGATACAACCTAGAGGGGACACCAGTCAACCACAGGACACACACAGAGACACAAACATGCATGCCTGCACTCAGACAGGATCCAGTTTTTCCAGAAGCCACTTAACCTTCCAGTATGTCTTTGGACTGTGGGAGGAAACCCACATGAACATGGGGAGAACGTACAAACTCCACACAGCACCTCAGGTCTGGAATTGAACCCAGGGTGCCAGCGCTGAGACAGCAATACTAACTACTGTGCCAGTGTCCTCTGCAGTAAATAAAATAAAGGTAATTTTTATTGTTGTTGCTGCAAGATACAATTTACCCATGATGAAATGTCTGTATTCCCCATTATTTAACAATTGTGGCACAAACAAATCTTAAACCTAGAAGAAAGTGACTTACTATTTGACCCCATCAAGTCTCACATCTGTCTTTGAAGTCTTACCTTCCGTAACGCAGACTGCTTTGTGCCAGGGAGTGCTTGACACCGAGCACAGCTGGCTTTTTGAACATGGAGATCAGAGACGGGCTGCAGAGCAGAGACTCGTGGGTAATCAGATGGATCCAATTACAGCAGGACTTTTTCTGTGCAGAACACACCACAGCCTGTGGAGAACAGTGGGCCTCATCTGTACTTACTTTGGTCTACAGATTCTCGCAGGGTTACTCCTCTTATTTCTCTTCTACAAGCTGTACTCAGTCTTTTTTTTCTGGTAATGCCTGTTATACTTATTGCCATACCCCCTGACTCCTTCTGATGAGTTTTCAGATCTTTGTTTGTAAGCCATCCTCATCTTCAGCTTCTTTCAAACAGACTGATAGGATTTGCTTTAATCCTGTGTCTATGATTTATTTGTTTTTTTCAATTTTCCTTGTCGAAATGTAGAAATTCAAGTCGAGAAGGCTCTTTTAGTATGCTGTTCAGTCATACAACTATTTGCCAAGTGATTTTTATTAAAGAGATTCAACTGACAAATGATCATTACCTGAACCACTGACACCAACAAAGAAAAGATTCAGATCCCCCTTCTAAAATTAACTTACAAAATAAGGAGCATTAGTTGACGTGAGGCTAGAAAGTATACAAGTAGCTTTCAGCAATGATAAGTTACTTACGGAATGAAGCAAACGGAGGGCCTCTATCTCTGCCTGTGCCACTGCTAGCTGTCTGAACACAAGTGAGCTCTGATAGAGCGCGCTCAGACAGCCAAAATCTATTTCCAGGGCCTTTCTGTAGCACTGCAGGGCACTCTGGGGCCTACCCTGTATACCACAACCAAAAGCACACTTCCTTACAAGACAAGTTAACATTGTACATATAGGGGCTTTCCATATATTACAGACCCCTATTAATGTTTTTAAGTATTTCTGACCATTGCCAGATAGTTTTTTTTCTTCACCATAACTATTTTAAGATAGTAGAAGGTACTACTGTATTCATCCACCTAGACACCAGAGATGAAACTCAGGGAAACACCTCTAAAGGTGTCAGATAATGCACCTTGTTTACTGATAATGGATGAAATTCAGAGCTGTGTTTTTGGGCCAGATATCTGGGCTCACCCATGGAGCCACACAGAGGAATATTAGAAAAAGAATAAAATCAAATTGCCTCAAGTTTCATATTTCAAGGTTGCAGTCACCACAAAGTGAAAGAGTTCAAAATGAGAAATGTCTTATATTAGGAGAGCCATTGTGTTGTGTCAAGAACGGCAATAATCAATCTGACATTGCTATGCCTTGTGTAACGCACAAACAAATCTGAACAATTATCTTTGTCATCTAAACACCTCTTGAAGTATATCTGCACGAGAGAAGGACAAAGGCAGTTAAGCAAGTTCTTACCAGCTGTCTTAAACAGAGACCCATTAAGGTATGAACCTGAGCCAGAACACTCCTCGGACAGGGCAGGGCTGCAGCCTCCTGGAAATTAAGAAGTGCCGCAGAAACTTCCCCTGCCTCCATCATCTCAGCGCCTACCAAAAACACATAGGAACTGAATGACAGAGCCTGTGCAGCAATGGCTTACTGCAAATATGTCACTGGTTTTAAAACCCTTCTGTGCATCTGTGAAACCTTACTCTATTTATGTCAACCAGGCACCTTTCAAGGGACTATTTCTTAAAAAAGACTAAAGCTTTAAAAATAAGCAAATCTGACTCTTGGGAAAACTCTGCCACTCAGTATGGCCACGTTCATACATCAAAGGCCCTTAATCTTTTTATTTGTCACAACTAGACACAATTAATACACAGTCACCAAGAGCAGAGGTTTTACGCACTACTCATAGCTTGGGGGGAGATATTAAACTCATCTACTTATCTAAATAGCCCCAACCAGAAACCCATGAAAGTCTGGTTGAGGCTGCTTAGTTTGAGGTTAACCCTCACGCATTTTGCTAATTTGATGGTATCTATTGGTCTACTGCATGGTAAATTTCACTTAGAGTCTAAGGCAGTAGTTCTTAAACCTTTACTGCAGCCTACACTCCTTTAAAAAAATGTTTTTGTACTCTTTAACAAAAATTGTTGACGTACGTCAGTTCTTTAAACCTAAGATACACCATAATTAAAGAGATAGAATTATTCAATTATTTTAGTTTTACAGAAAAACTAAGATTACGTATAAAATTATTCACTTTTTCATGTTCACCTTTACATACATACTGTAGGTTTGACGAAACAAATGAATTGCACTTGTGCTGTGTGTAATTTGTGTTTTAAGTGATTTACCTTTTAAAAGTACTACAGACATTAAAGCAAAAAAAAAATCCATTCATTTTCTAACCACCTGATCTAACTCAGGGTCGCGGGGGAGCCAGGACAGGCTCTGGCAGGCAATGAATGTAGCGGGATATAACCTGGACACACAGACAAGCACGCAAACACTCACACCAGGGTCAATTTTTCCAGAAGCCAATTAACCTACCAGTATGTTTTTGTGGACAGTGGGAGGAAACCCGAGTACCCGCAGGACATACAAACTCAGCGCAGATAGCATACCACGAATTGAACCCAGGGCCCCAGCGCTACATAACAGCCATGCTAATTACAGCACCACTGTGCTACCCTAAGACAATACAGGCTTGATGTAATTAATAGCAACATATTGGAGGAGATCATTCCAGGTCAAGAATGGCACATATTCTCCGGAACAGTAATAAATGTGACACACTCTTCCAACATGAGGTATTTTGAGATTATAATATTTTTCTGGATTTGTTTTTCTTGCAAATATCGTGATTTACAAAAAGCTAGTTAAAAGATAAAAGGCTTTGCTATGGGGACTTTAAAGATCACTTTCATCTGTTAAAAAGGCAAACTTAGCACTAAGAAATGACCTTAAACATTCTGGCTCTGAGAAAGTAGACCTTAGATGTTGGAATCTCCATTCTATATTCCTTTCAATTTTCTCCTCTAAATCCAGACTATAGTCCCAGCCACAGGACGTCATACTAACCCTGAGTGACCACAGTGCAAATGCACAGGAGCTCTCTTAACTCCCCGGCATTCAGTGCAACAGAAAGGGAGGGATTCTCTTCAATTGACAAGCTTATATTTCTAACTGCCGTCAGCGTGTCTGCTGGAGGTGAAAATGCCTCTGTCTGAAAGAGAAAAAAAAAACTGTCACATAAATGCAGAAAACTCCTCAAAATCAATACTGAACCACAATTTAGGATCTGTCTTAAAAAAAAAACATTGATTTAAAGTGGGTATTGATATATTCTTCTTGCCACACCTATACAACTGTCCAGGTAAAACAATCCACCCAGAGTGATTTAGACATCTAACAAAGAAGCCTATCATAAAATGAGTAATTAATTAAACAAAGTGAGTCTCAAAGAGTGGATTTATCATTAAAAACAGGCAACTCTTAACCAGAATCATGAGCTAGACTGAGGCAAAGTTCCAAAGCATAATACAATAAAAGAAGAGGACTCTTCACAGGCAGCTGTAATGGGATGCTTTCCTATAGGGGCATTGTGGTGGTAGTGCTTACTTTATCTGCCTAGTCAGCAATCTCCATGTAAAGGCCCCATTAGCAACCTACGTATGGTGCATTGAATATAGTCTTTCAGAGAAAGACAGCACTGCTGAGACAGGAGAAACATACCGCCAGCAACACTTTGAAAAGCATCCTTTTATTTGCTATTCCTGTTGTGTCGATTCTTAGGTTCATGTGAAATAATTGGGTAAAATGGCACAAATAATGCAAAGCAGGCTGTTCTTTAATGCAAATGACAAAAATAACAGGAAAGATGCAAGCAAGTCCTACTCGAATCAGACAAATCACTATGGGGCGCAAACAGCATAAGCCACTTATTCATGAATTCTCTGCAGAAATGAATCGGCTTCTGGATAATATTAACCTTTCTGCATATAGAAAGGACAAAAAAGAAAACTGCAGGTTAAATTAATTTAGTTTGTCCCATACATCAATGCTATTTCTTTATCCTTCCAAATCAATAGGATCAATCATCCTTGATCCTATCACAGTCAATTATTAATTTTCTAGAACGAGGTCACTGTGCTGCAACATGTAAACAGACTTCTACACCCCAGGTCTTTGTTGTCAATGTCTATGAGAATATCTTCATTAGTTTTGTGTGACACCCAACCACTCTAGCCAAGAAAAAACGATGACGTCCTGTCCAGAGGAACAGCATGAGAATATTTGCATTTAAAACTGGTGTCTCAATGCATTCAACAGGCCTGGAAATTGAGGCCACTGGACATAAAATTTGTTGAATGTAAAACATGACTGTCCAGAAAGACAGAAATGAGAGCCTTCTGTTCACTCAAGGTGGAAGCCAATAATTAAGAGATCTAAAAATTGTCATCTCCTGGAGATTAAATATCACAGGGATGGGTGGCAAAGATAAAGGTTTTGTCAACTGTATTTGATAAACACCTTGGATTAAATCCAGTAAGACAATGTAACATTAGCAATTAGATTCTCCTCCACTTCTGCTTGGCAGAGAGCAGACACTAATAACTGTATTTAATATGCAGTATATGGCACCACTGCACCTAAGTTTGCAATCACTCATATAGAAAGGACAGATTCCCATTTTGTATAGCACTCTGAAACTCAGTAACTCTACCATTTGGGGCATTCAGCAAACCCCTGATAGTCAGCAGAAAATTCTGACGCGAGAGTGTACTAGCCTTCTTGGAACAACATTCTTGTACAATTAAAATTGATTTTGACCATATACAGTAGGACTGACCTCTATGACAGCAGTGCTAAAGCTTCACACTCGACGAAAAGGTGACAGACCTTTTACATGCTATCGGGCACGCTAAGGCCTTTTTGGCTGTCAGTGAGTCACAGGGCACATGTGATGCATTTCAACACAAGTACAGTACATAATCCAGCATTTCTGAATATACGAGCAAATCGGAGGTCAAACCTGATATTTTGATGGGAGTAAATGTCACCGAAATTGAAAATGAAAGCACTGTACACTCTAGGTCAGTCTATAGTTCCTTCCTGCTTTAAGAAAACCACCATTGTCCCTGTTCCTAAGAAACCCAGAGTCAGCAGCCTGAATGACTACCGCCCTGTTGCACTCACATCAGTTATCATGAAGTGCTTCAAGCGGTTGGTCAGAGCATACATCACCTCCTCACTGCCTGACACCCTAGACCCACTGCAATTTGCGTATCACCAGAACAGGTCAACAGAAGATGCTATTGCCACTGCTCTCCATACTGCCCTCTCACACCTGGATAAGAAAGGAACATAATGTGAGAATGCTGTTTGTTGATTACAGCTCAGCATTCAATACCATAGTGCCCTCAAAGCTTGTCATCAAGCTCCAGGACCTGGGACTGAACACCTCCCTCTGTAATTGGATCCTGGACTTCTTGACGGAACGTCCGCAGGTGTTGAAGGTGGGCACCAACATATCCTCTACCCTGACTCTAAACACTGGAGCCCCCCAAGGCTGTGTGCTTAGCCCTGTCCTCTACTCCTTATTTACCCATGATTGTGTCGCCAGGCATAACTCAAACTCCATCATTAAGTTTGCGGACAATACAACAGTCATCGGCCTGATCACAGATGGTGAAGAGTCTGCGTACAGGAAGGAGGTTGAAACCCTGGCAGCATGGTGCCAGGAGAACAACCTCTCTCTGAACATCAGTAAGACTAAGGAGATGATTGTGCACTATAGGAAACACCAGGGAGGAGATCACACACCTATCTATATCAATGAGACTGCAGTGGAGAGGGTCAGCAGTTTTAAGTTCCTGGGAGTTAACATCACAGAGGACTTAACCTGGACCCACCACACCAACACCGTGGTCAAAACAGCACGGCAGCACCTATTCTTTCTCCGCAGGCTAAAGAAGTTCGGCATGCCGTCACAGGCCAGCTTCTACAGGTGCACTACTGAGAGCATCCTGACTGGTTGCATCACTGCCTGGTATGGGAACTGCTCTGCCCGGGATCGCAAAGTATTGCAGAGGGTGGTGAAGTCAGCGCAGCTCTTTACCGGCTGTGAGCTACCAAACATCCAGGATATCTACTCAGCCAGAAGTCTGAAGAAGGCCAGGTCCATTCTCAAGGACCCCAGTCATCCCAGTCACAAACTGTTTTCCCTGCTACCGTCCAGTAAACGGTACCGAAGCATTCGGTCCAAGTCCAACAGACTACGGAACAGCTTCTACCTCCAGGCAATAAGACAATCTGGAGCTCCTTTCCAAATTACCTGTAATGGCTACATGGACACACAGTTTTCACTGTATTCAGCATATTTGCAAAACTTGTATATATTGCATACACCATGGACACATAGCACATAGACACATAGCCACTCTACTCATATTGAGTTTTATTCAATTTCAGAAACGTAACATGAATTTTGTGATTTGGGATTTTTGTGATTCTTGTGAGCTCGCAGAAAAGACATTTCATTGCCAGCAACTACTGCTGCACGCCGTATTGTTGTGCATTTGATAAATAAACTTTGATTTGATTTGATTTTTAATGGGCTATATTAAACTAGCCCTGTGACAAAAACCAGCCAGCAGACTACAGACATTAATAACTGGAAAATAAAGGATGACTGCATTAACTGCCTGTAAGTCTGTAAAACCCTCACAACTGACAACAAGGCCATTTCTCACGGCAGGTTAAAGCAAACACGCCAAAAGAAATCCAACCATCTTCTTTTGATACAGTTTTATTGACCTTCTCAATTCTTCAAGATGAAAAGGGATGGAAGCCAATTCAAGGGTGTCAAGGTTACAGATGTACAGTAAGCTTGTTTTTCCTTGGATCACTAGTTGATTTCACAAAACAAAAAACTTTTAGCAGGAAGCAGAAACTTCCAGGACTAATTAACTGAAACCATTCCCTTAGCACAAGCAAGAAAGATTTTTTTGGGTGGCCTAAAGGATGTTTTTAATGTTACTGTCTTTACCGGATTAACCCACTCACACACCCTCTTGTGAGAGCAAAGGACAACAGTCTGCTTGCAGGATATTTCACCAGCTCTCCTACTTTGGTTTGGTGAAATTAAGATGACACCTGTGGATTTCATAAAACAGAGCAAATCTCTTACTTCTATCTAAAAGGGAATACAGACTTCATGGACATTTGACAGAAATCTACTTTTTACTTTAAACAAATCACTTTTAAATCACAACCACTGGATCGATCATTTTGTTTCATGTGAATTTTCAATTCCCTACTGGAAAACCCATGGAGATGAAAAGCCTGGTTCACATTTGCGTCCCAGGGACTCCCCGAGTATTTCGGGGCACGGCAAGGCTAAAGTCAATGACTTCACCGGACCACACAAATGTTCCTCTTAATGCAATACGATCAAAAGAAACAACCTTTCTGCCATTCGACAGTGGCTCACCCGTGAGTCGGCCAGCAAGACAGCCAGTTCCCTGATCTTCTCAAGCTGGCCGGCAGACAGCCACTCCGCCCACTGCAGACAAGCCAGCTGGTGGAAGCAAACGATCCTTTCCTGAGAGCCGGAGATCTGCAGTACTGCTCGCCACAGATCCAGGGGGTCAGAGCTTTGTGGCTCACTGTCCAAGGCTTCCAGTGCTAGGCGAAGTGAAATCACATTGGACTCATTCCTAAAGTACAGCACCTACTCACGAGTACTTTATAGATGATTTACTCACTGAAATTCAACTGCGACATACTGCACAGTTCTTTCCCATTATTGAAACTCAAAGAGGCCTGAAATGGAGGTTGTCTTGGTTACATGCTGTCCTAGATAGAGAACTCTTTACTGTTTGACACTGGACTGTATACTAATTTTAAAATAAAAGTAATATAATAACGGTGTTGCATCTGGCAGAGTAAATAGGATTTAAACAAGGTCAGTCTTAAGCATATACACAGCACATTATCGTGCACCAAAAATCATAAAACACTCAAAATCACAAAATACATAGTGAAAAGCCTACAGGTTTTAAAGTATCAGGTTACAAACATAACAATAAATCCAATTACTATTACCAATACCTCTCACTGCCAAAATACTAGTAGACTTTCGGCTCACTGTTCATAAAAGTACTTGGCAAGACAAAAGTAGCATTTCTGCTGTCTGATCAAATCCTATAAGCTTCTCTGGGGTCCGCAACATTACTGTTCTCCAAAAGATCACTAAACAAATGTCTTGGTCTGGAAACACTGAATAAAACAGGTGTTACAGGAAAAATAGAATTATGCTGTCCATGCAACAGCTCTGACCACAGGCAGATGAGGCAGGCTATACATTTCAATTCCTGTAGATGGCGTAGTTATACCTCTGACTAGACCCAGAGTCAGGAGCTCTCCTCTTCCAGCTCCTCCATGGTCTGACAGGTCGAAACTGAACAGTAAGGTGTTGTAGAGAACAGTCAGTTCCAGAGAAAGGGTGGCAGCAACAGAGGGTAGCCCTTGTCAAACACAAACAAGCGAACATTGTGAACTAGTTTACTCTGTGTTATAAAATAAACCAATGTCTTACTTTTTTTATACATTGGGAGAACTAATATGCTATCTTACCTTGTATTTTTTGAAGCAGCTTGCCAATTTCGGAGTAGCACTGTTTCAGTAGGTCTTTTTGATGGTTTCCTTTCTGCACTCTTCCAACTGACTGTACGCAGGAAGAAACACCGTTTTTACTTACATTTATGTACCTTGCTAATTGAGATTTAGTAAATAGGTTGCACTTGTAAAGATATCTAAAATAATGCAGGTCACACCAAAGTTTAGAATTGAGTCGTTTCAAGTTTGTAAGCAATGAACTGTACGTGCACTTCTTACACGTACACTTAGTACAACTTTTATGAAACGAACAATGCCTTGAAAAACAGCAGAAAGAAAGAGTGGCAGTGTATAAAAGTAAATACATGTTATATAAATTAAAAATCTGAAAGGATCTATAACGTTCGTTAAGCTAACTACAGTATGTTGGTGCAATTACCTTCCACTTTGTTATAATACTGTTGTTCTCCTTTGTCCAAAAGTCCAAGCAGCCCCGTCGACCAAGGCAATTTTCCTGATCCATTCTTTTTTCGACAAGTACACAAAACTTAATGGGAGCTTTTTTAAGGCTTACATTGTGATATATTGGTATCACGCATTTACACGAAAAAATATATCAAACGATATTGCATGACTACATTCACTAAACTTTGAGACTTAACGTACATAAGAAACAGTTCGTGTAAATTAATGATCACGGTTAATACGACTCTAAAAGTGACGATACAGTATTTACAGAAGAGCAAAGCTAAACACTCTTGCACGGGCAAAGATGTAAATCCCGCTTCCTCGCCAGCTTTGATTGACTTCTGGGATTGAAGCGACAGCGTTTCAGCCAATAGCTGGTCTCATTTCTGATGACGCACATGACAGACGGATGTGAGAGCTCCTCCAGTGTAGGCGGGAAATTTCAGTGTAATGCATGTAGTGCAGTAGAGCAGAGGGATGTTATGGTACAAGGACAGCTATTTTGCTTTCAGTGACGAATTATAATTTAAGTGATGACGTCTTAATTGTTTATCGAGCTATTGTGTTACAAGATTCAAATTTATGTGTTTTCTGGTTGAATGTTTCCTCTCAGTAGTAGAATATCTATAATTGTCTCGAATGTTAATTACGAACTTCCTTTTTTTTAATTGCATATCACATTTTATCACCGTTTATTAATCCGTGGCTATATACATAAAATAATAATTTAAATGTCTGTGCTTTATTAAGTCAAGACACACCTGTAAATGAAGTTCAAATAGGTAGCTGCGTCAGCATACGTAGGCTGCAAAGGAACAAGTAAAGGTTTATTCCATGCTGAAAAGAAACAACGTTTCTTGACACCTGAAGAAGGCCCCACTGCTGAATCATTGTGTTCCTTTTCTTCTCTCTTCAGCATGGAATAAACCGTTACTTGTTCCTTTGCACACCTGTAAATGTCATGGATGGTGACCCCTAAGCACAGGAACTGATTTTAAACTTTTCATGGGGAACTCTAAAGGGCATTCTGTCATGATTTCCCAGATGGTACCTTTGCACCATTGGCTCTCGGTACCAGGTGCCTGAACCTGTGCTTCCTTTCTTATAGCCACAATTCTAAGAGTGCTAGGACTCCCAGAGCCACCAGTGCACCCAGTCAAGACTACATAATTGCCTGTTTTGTACTCTAGTAATTACAACATGCAATACTGCCGACTGATGCACACTGAACCCATGACATAAAATACCCAAGAGGGACACACTCTCAGAAACACATGAGCCCCATGGACCCCAGTTACCCAAACCCAATATTCCAAAGGAGCCATCCAGTATCAGTGTTCTCAACAACTGCTCCCATCACTAACTTGCTGTGCTCCCTTCCGCAGGCCCTATGAGAGGAGGGGCCAGCAGGGTCATTCGGCCCAAGCTCAGCCAAGGGTGCATGGTCCTCCACTTAAGCCCTTTGGCTGTGTTTCTCGACTTGAGTCAAATTTGGAACTTTTACCATATGCTGTGATTCTTGACTAAAGTCCACTTTGAGAAAACGTCCTCCTTTCAGTGCTGAATCTACCATTCTTTAAGAGTTTCAAAATGGCTGCCTTAATCTTCCCACCATGCCATTCTTAACATTTAAATATTTTTACCCCTCTTCCCAAACAATGATGGAGCCTCACAATGTGAAGTGGCCCGGGCCTCATCTGAGCTCACGGAGGGCCTGCCCTTCCGTATCAGAGAAGAAACTGTGTAGTTTTTCGGTGGTTTTAAGCATCCTCTTCAGTCCTGACTGACCTGAACAACATCAGATGGCTGGGGGGAGGAAGACAATGCTGAGTCCTTCCTCTACCCCTGACTACAGAGTCCCCCTCTTTTTGTGTGAGTCCCCTCCTCTCTGAAATGCTACTGTCTGTGTCTCCCCAAAGTCTTCTGTGCTGTCTGCACTTGAAGACTTTATCTAGGGGGAGGAAACAGACACTAAACACACTGGCCACCATATACAAACCCAAGGTCAACACAGTCATTGCCACCTGCCACCTCACACACATTTTTCACCCTGTAACATAAACCACCCATCTCCATATACTGTATCTGCTGTAATTCCTATATCCCGTATCCTATATTGCTTTGTGAACTTCTACTGCTTTAAATTACTTGCTTTTTACAGTTAAGTAATTATTTAGAATAAATTAGCCTTAGATACAATAAAAATTGTATTTTATACATGTATTAGTATCTTATTAATAAAAACATGATTTCTTATAAATAAAAAACTGTAGATATTTATGCAGCTTGGTCTGGATGAAGAACAATGCTTTTATATGTTTATGTAAAAAAGTAACAGTGATGATGAACCTTAATAGTGTCTGGAAATGGATGCACCAAGGAAGTATATACAAATTCTACCAATCCCTACAAGGCAATCGTTAATGTAATTAAACATTTTCTGGTTTCATTATTTGGAATTTTACATCCAATTATATAACATCAAAAAACAAACAAGACTTCTCATGCCGATAAACTCGAGTTTGAATTTCAGTTTCTATGACTCGAATCTCAGTAGGCAAAGTAAAAATGTAACCTGTTTTGTTGAATGTGTGTTCTCTTAGATCAACAACAGCTTCTGCTTGTAAACAAATCTTTAGTGTTTTTACTGCTCAGAAACTTTATTGCTCAAGTCAACTGCAGTTCATAAACAATATATTTGCTTTGTGTGTGTATTATTCCTCATCTTGATAACTGATCTTGAGAAGACAATCATGGAGGTATAAAACATTAGGCCTTCAGTGTATAGAAGGGCACACACTAACAGGTACTGCATTTAAACTGTGATACAATGATTAGAGTACCGATTCAACAATGATATAATATCCAAAACATCCATCTTTTCAGATTCAGAAGTTGTGTGTAAATGAAAGTGTAATAGTCAGAAAACAGTAACAGTTTTTAAAGACAAAAGATGGAGTTGAGTTTTATCCATTGTGCTTCCATTACTGCTTCTCCTGCTTTCGACTGATTGAAATGCTCGAGAGCTCCACTTAGTGAAGTCAGCGCAAGTACAGGACTGTTGCAAGACAAGGGACAGGCGAAATCTTTCTAACACTGCAGAGCCTGCGTGGATTCCTGAACTGCAGCAGTCCGTGTGTGCGCTGGCATTCCGTTTGTGCGCCTCAGTTCGCCTGGAGACCAGCTGAAGCCAGCTTTGTCACCTTGCTGTGTGTCCTGGGTCAGTTCGGTCCATATGACCTGCCGTGTACTGGGTGCTGCACCATAAGCAGAGATCCTACGTCATAGTCAGCCTCTTTCCCCTGAAGTCCTCCTTGGAAGAGGTACCCGTCCGGAATCTGCAGAGGCCGACCCTGATATTCGGGAGATATTCGCCAAAATGGTAAGCCGTTTGCTTATAAATGTTTGAGCAGTCCAGAAATAGATCAGAATTCTTTCGTAACTGCATATTTTGAATGTAATATCGACTTATTCTCCCGTTTTAAAGACGCAGAAGAGGTTTATTTCAGATCACGTAATGGATCAAAACTACCTGTTATTTATCTGACAACGCGAATACTAGACTTTTTGACATGATAAAAAATTAGTATTGTCTGAAGTAACGGAATTAAACACCTTTTGCAATTTAACGCTGATCTCAAATTAAAACGCCTCGGTTAAAATATTTCAGGAAATGTGAGAGCACTGTAGTCTTGTGTTATGGAGTCGCCTGAGCGTGTCCACCTTTCATGTTTGATCATGTTTATCAAAACACACTCACAGTCTCTGTTGTGCGCATATTGCTCCAAGATGACCATTTACTATCGACTCCCTTCAGTTCTTTAACATCAAATGTCAAATGTTTTAGGCTTTCGCTTTTTGTGCTTCCCCTATCCCCATCTGGGGAGGGGTGTAGAGAAATGGGAATAGCGTTACCCCCTGTTTATAAATAGTGAGAGCCCGCCCACTTGTACTTCGCTGGGCGTTCACCTCTCTGGCTTTAATTTGCATAATATCAGACGTCAGTGGGGATGGCAAACTTTGGTAGAAACGCACCATCCCGATGTGAAATCGCCGCTTCACGTTGGGTTTTATTTTGGCACTGCGGTCCGCTGGGTTGTGAAAGGCTGGGTTTCCTGGATAGAAAGCGCTGGCTGCCTGCGTGCAGCCTGTGTGTTGTGTGGGCGGCGGTAATGCGGCAGACACAAGAAACGGGGAAGGCCCCCCCCCTATGCACAGGTTAAACCAGATCTGCAAGGCCAGCCTCTCGCTTTGTGTAAACTAAGCAAAGAGTTCTTAACACATTACACTAATATGACAGCAATTCATGAAAAATCTGAACCGAATCGGTACCTATTAATAAGCAACGACTGACGCCCGATTATTAATTAATCAATATAATAAATTATGAATAGAATAAGCTCAATTAAAGGTGATTCAAATATTAAAGCATCCTTGATGTATTTTTTTTCATGAGCATCTAAGAGTGAATTAACTGTCACCCCTAATAAGACATGAAAACCGACGATTTTATAATCGTTAATTCCGATAATTAAAAAATGAAGTCGATAAGTGTAAATTATTATTAAACTCACTTGTTAGGGAACAAAGATGCATTAATGGCTGTAAACAGCATAACATTACAGATTAGGTTATTTTGGAAAGTACCTTTAACTGGAGGCTATAAACACATCAAAAGAAGACAAAAATAAGGACTGTTAAGTTGCTCCTAATAACTTTATTTATCTAATTATTTAAGCAAACATGAATGTGTTGTTTAAAAAATGCACATCATCATTCGTGAGTTAAATTGAAACAAAACATATGGCACCAATCAAAACTTGTCAACTCATGATTTACAATGATAGATTGGTCAAGTTAATTGCTTTTTTTAAGTTAGTGTAATCGTTAGTCTTTCGATACTTTTATTCCTTGCAACCCACTAGCAACCCAGAGTCCGTCTGGGAAATAAAGGTGGAAGGACTACACACCGGATGGGATTTCAGACCATTGTAAAGCTCACACACACAATTCAGAGATAGCGGTTAACCTTGTCAGCAGTTCTGTGGGAGGTGGGAGGAGATCAGAGAAAACCTGCTCATAGAAAATGTCAACATGCTAACTCCACCCAGAAGGTGTTTCAGAATTGAATCAAGCTTGTGATCCTAGAGCCATCAGGCAAAATTGCTAACTTAAGAACATAAGAAAGAGAGGAGGCATTTGGCCCATCTGATCCATTTGGTAGTTAAAAGCTTATTGATCCAAGAACCTCATCCAGCTAGGAAGCTTGTTCCATATGCCCACAAAGCTATGGGTAAAGATATGCTATGCCTCTTATCCTTGGTTTTAAATACACATACACGTAGTTTCAATTTCTGTCAGTTTCTTGTTCGTGTTGGACTGTTCATTCTCAACTGCCGCATTTAGCTTTCTGTTTTTCACTTATCATTTTTTAGAATGTAGTAATGGCTGTAAATTGCATGCACTGTTCTTGACATTCTTAACCTTAATTTGTAACTGCTTTATTTGAAAATGTTAATTGGGCAATTTTAATTTTAGCCTTTTGGGATTGTACCATGTATATTTTAGTTTGAAAATTAAGAAGAATTCACAGCATGTCTAAGCTGAATGAACAATTGACATTTCTAGGGATGAACTCACACTATTGACATTGACTTATTCAGAAAGGAGCTCAATACAAATGTTTTTTAAACATGGATAAACATATTCTACAAAGTTTGCTTTAAATTAAACAAGTGTAAGATATTTTAAAATGTTAATTGATCATTCTGGTTATCATTGAACTTTTTGGAGGCACAATAGCTACATTTTTAATTAAATGCACGTTTAAGTGTGCACAAACTATTATGGCTGGAGGTGTATTGAAACGGTATCTGTTGAATTAGGGTCAGTATAAAGTATTTGTCAAATGTATAGGCCAATATTTTTTTTCTTGTTAGGTGAACTTCACTGTAGACCAGATCCGGGCAATCATGGACAAGAAGTCCAACATCAGGAACATGTCCGTGATTGCACACGTAGATCATGGAAAGTCAACCCTGACAGACTCTTTAGTGTGCAAAGCAGGAATTATTGCCTCTGCAAGGGCTGGGGAGACCAGATTCACAGACACAAGGAAAGATGAACAGGAAAGATGCATCACCATCAAGTCAACGTAAGTATTTTTCAGGTAATTAATACTGAATCTTCTACTCTAAGTCAATGACAGATATAATGATCTTGTTTATTTTTACATTTTCTATTTTTTTTAACCAATTTGTGTAGAAAACAAAATGTTTTGTTATGTATGCTCCTGTTGAGTCCAGCATATCTCATGTGACAGTTACTGAAGAACTGGAAAAGCGTCCGTAGAAGTTTAACAATAAATATCTTAATATTCAGATATCAGTAATTTGCTTCTTTACTTCCCTCAAGATATAATTTGATATAATGTGCAGTGTTGCTCTGAGTTCTACATTCATTCATACATACATATTCTACATTCTGAAGATAAATGGTAATAGATTGGCAATTCACTGGTAACAAAGTGAGAAACAGCAGGCTAATAAAGTACTGTACCAGATACAACGTGAAAGGGTTCAAATGATCTCATCTGTCCATCAGTTTTAGTGACAATCTGATACCCTTTTTCTTCCACGGCCACAACCATGTTTGAAGAGAACTAGAAAAGCCTCAGATCGGCTGCCTCTTTCTTTCTGTAAATGCACAGAGACAAAGTAATGTTTTCTCTGACCGTGTTTCAATTGTGCCACTCCCTGTGGATGAGAAATAGTCCAGGAAAAGGCATAAATTAAAGCTGCTGAAAAGAACAAAAACTAAAGGACTGCCAGTTTTTTGTTCATTGTAATTTACAGTTTATAGAAACCTTTTAAAACATGGTTAAATTCACATGTATAAGCTAAAAAACCACTAAGCAACTGCAAACAAAAATGAAACACATTAAAAACATATTTTACAGTAGCCTGCCTACCATAACATAGTTTATTTCCCAATAGATAATCATTTGGCAAAGCAAGCTAAGTATATAAGGGAATTTATTTTTAATAAGTACTATTAAATTAATAAAAAAAACAAGCAGTATTAATATTAATAAATCAATGGCAATTGACCACAGGATGTTTAGGATAAAAGTATACCTGGTCTGGTATACTAATGGCAGATTTTTGCCAAAAAGCTGTCACTTCATGGCTAACTCTTCACAAAAAAGACTTTTCGTTTCTGAGGTGGCATATGATTTTTTAATATGTGTATGGAAGAGTAGTTTCTCTGATTTGTGACTCTTTTCTGTAAAATTTCCATCGTAGTATACAGTATCTTCTTTTTTTTCCTTATAACCCAAGTAATTATATTTGCTTAACCTTTCTTTTATATGTTGCCTTCCTTACAGAGCTATTTCTCTGTACTATGAGCTCAGTGACAATGACTTGGCCTTCATCAAACAGTGCAAAGATGGCTCTGGTTTCCTCATTAACCTGATTGACTCTCCTGGTCACGTTGATTTCTCCTCCGAAGTGACTGCTGCTCTGCGTGTCACTGATGGTGCACTTGTAGTTGTAGATTGTGTTTCAGGTATGGCATTGCTGAAGTTAAAATGTTATCTTCTAGATTCACTAGTTGTCACGGAAAGCATTTTTACTGCACCTGCCAAGAAATACAAATATTTGTACACATCGTCAGTCCTTGCAAAACTGATTGAATATTGTTTAGGATTTGAAAATACTTGTAGAGTTACTTCATTACTTCCTTGTTAACTTATCTAAAATATTCCTGCAAATCACAATACATTTTTGTAACTCTGAATGTTTAGGAATTCTGAACCCAAACCAGGCTTGCAAATTTTTGTTTGATGTGTAATAGTATCACTGTTTCTGGAGATCATTTTGTGGAGAACTGGAACTTGAGAATATGGCTGGGTGGACTGATTCACTGTCATTTATAGCTAAAATTTGGACTTTTGTAAGAAACTCATTAATATTAATATTAAATCTTTTAATGCCTTCTTAAAATATATTGAGAACCATCAAAAACACCACAAATGCTATTGTTTCCAATACTAATTAGATGGAATTTTAATGATTCTCAAAATATTTGAGGTGGTTTTCTTTTACAAAATTAAACATTATCCATGGAATGGTTTAATGACACCTGCTGAATCCTATTTAATATATAAGTGGCTTAGCTAAGGGAAGTATGGATCACATGGTATTTAATTGTGTTTACCATAGTAAGGCAACATTGGATTTTTTATAAGATTTCCTTGATATAGAAAGTATTTGCCTGTACTACAGGTGATGGAGTATAATGTCTACTACTCAATACTTATTTCATAAGAGTCCATTTAATTTTGTTTTTAGTGCAGCTTTGTAGTGTTTTTTGCACAGCATATTGTTATACTAATAATAATTAATAATAATAATTGCTTACACTTATATAGCGCTTTTTCTGGACACTCCACTCAAAGCGCTTTACAGGTAATGGGGACTCCCCTCCACCACCACCAATGTGCAGCATCCACCTGGATGATGCGACGGCAGCCATAGTGCGCCAGAACGCTCACCACACATCAGCTATCAGTGGGGAGGAGAGCAGAGTAATGAAGCCAATTCACAGAGGGGGATTGTTAGGAGGCCATGATTGATAACAGCCGATGGGGAAATTTGGCCAGGATGCCGGGGTTACACCCCTACTCTTTTCGAGAAACACCCTGGGATTTTTAATGACCACAGAGAGTCAGGACCTCGGTTTTACGTCTCATCCGAAGGACGGCGCCTGTTTACAGTATAGTGTCCCCGTCACTACACTGGGGCATTAGGACCCACATGAGCCGCAGGGTGAGCACCCCCTGCTGGCCCCACTAACGCCTCTTCCAGCAGCAACCTTAGTTTTTCCCAGGAGGTCTCCCATCCAGGTACTGACCAGGCTCACACCTGCTTAGCTTCAGTGGGTTGCCAGTTGTGAGTTGCAGGGTGATATGACTGCTGGCAGGGTGATATACTGTATGTAATGTAATATTTAAAATATTAAATATCAAAGTTATTATATTTAACAATATGAAGTATCAATGTTATTATATTTAATAATAACAAACTTAATTAATTTGATATTCCTCTTGTTAGAAGTTCAAACCTTCTGCTTCTGCTAATAAACATGCACATCGTGTAGCTAGTCATTCAGATTCAACCAAGGAAAACAAAAAGCCCAGCATTTCAGAAAATCCTACATGACTCATATGTTTCCCTATTTTACATTTTTTTTTGGATGATATTTTGTACAAGGGTGGCATGGTGGCTTGACCTAGGGCACTGCTGCCCTATGGCTACTGTGTCCTGGGTTCAATTACAGGTACACACGTTCTTCCTGAGGTTTTTGATTGATGCTACAATTTCTTCCCACAGTCTGAAGACATTCCTTATTAGCTGATGTCTCTAAATTGTCCTCCCTATATGTCCTTTTTCTCTTGGTCTTGGCTCTAGCTCACCGCCATCTTTAACAATAACTGGACAGATTTTGTACGTACAGAATATATCCACTTACAGTACGCGTACAGAGAAAATACTTTTGAATGAGAGATAAATAACAGATTATTTTCCATCCATCCATTTTTTAACCCCTTCTTCCAATTCAGGGTTGTGGGGGATCCTTTCTTGGCAAGCAACAGGTGCGAGGCGGGCTACACCCTGGACACGACGCCAGTCTACTGTAGGGCAGACACATCCATAGACACCTAGGGCCAAATTTCCCAGAGGCCAATTAACCTACCAGTATGTTGTTGGTTTTTGGATGCAAACGGAAGAGAACGTACAATCTCCACATTAGTAGCAGCCCAGGTCTGAAATTGAACCCAGGGCCCCAGCACCACGAGGCAGCAATATTAAGCACTGCGCCCCCGTGCTGCCCACAGATTATCTTCATTAGAGATAAATTTTGGATTCTAAAGGTCATCCAGCAAAAAACCCACTGTAGTTGTTCTGTGCATGGGGGATGGCCTGTTGGGACCAGGCCTGAAGTAGAGTGAAGGGTGAGCTGAAGGACGATGTGTTGCACAGGTGTGTGCGTGCAAACGGAGACGGTGCTGCGGCAGGCCATTGCCGAGCGGATCAAGCCCGTGCTGATGATGAACAAGATGGACCGTGCCCTGCTAGAGCTGCAGCTGGAACCCGACGAGCTCTACCTGACCTTCCAGCGCATTGTGGAGAACGTCAACGTCATCATCTCCACGTACGGAGAGGGGGAGAGTGGGCCCATGGGCAACATCATGGTAAATGAAAGCCAAGCACTTACAGAAGGATACTGTGTTTAACAAGAATGTCAGATCATCCACTGTTACCATTCAGGCAGTGGAATCTTGGCGACTTTGAGACCAGTCATGTGTTTTTATTGGTTCTGTGTGAAATTTAGGTGGATCCAGTCATTGGCACAGTTGGTTTTGGATCAGGACTTCACGGCTGGGCCTTTACCCTGAAGCAGTTTGCTGAGATGTATGTTGCCAAATTCACCGCTAAAGGTGAGAAGGCACAGCTGCCCCCTAACGAGCGGGCCAAGAAAGTGGAGGACATGATGAAGAAGCTCTGGGGAGAAAAGTGAGTGTCTTTACCATCCGTGATTAAAGACCAGATAACAAAGCAAGTTCAGTTCTGTGTAATAATTCTGAAGGAGGAGGTCTAGATTATACTGTATTACCTCATTGTGTGCCTGCAAAGAATTTCTCTTTTGCTGTGAAAATGTTGGTTAGACACTTTGTGTTTTCTTATGAAAAAAACAGAAATCTTGGGCATCTTGGACTCCAAATACAGCTGCAATTAAATAATTGAATATCACTCGTCATTAATTGATGTTCCTTGTTCCAGATACTTTGATCCTGCAGCAGGTAAATTTAGCAAGACAGCCACCAATGCTGAAGGAAAGAAACTGCCTCGCACTTTCTGCCAGCTTGTCTTAGATCCCATCTTCAAGGTACTTAGGACTTTTTTTTATCCCCTGTCCCCATGCTGTACAGCTTCATGAATCTGCTTAAGGACGCTGTGAGAAAGAAAGTTTAAAAAAGTGGAAAATAGCTATGGACATGATGGGCTTGTATTAAGTTTATTATTGTTTTTAATAGTGTAATATTTCTAATAATTATTTTTATACAGTATTTAATTATCAGATATTGCTAGCATTTCTTAATTACCCTGGTTAGGCTGAGAGTTCAAAACATACAGTATGAGTGAAAACTCCTTAAAGATGAAATGTGTTAAAATGTGTTTTTTTTTTACGTGCAGCACTCTGTTTGTTTGCACATATTAATATAAATTAGTTTTAAGCAGTAACAGAAAGTTCCTTTATTTTTTTTAATATTAGTTTTCTTTAATAACATACAGGTCTTTGATGCCATCATGAACTTCAAGAAAGAAGAAACAACAAAGATGATTGAGAAATTGGATATCAAGTTGGATTCAGAAGACAAAGAAAAGGAGGGTAAACCATTGCTGAAGGTATCTATCTTTGTTTAATCTTTAATGATATATTAAGTATTCCAAAATACTGTCAGATTTTGGTTGAATTATTATTGGTAGTAGTCTATACTTTGAATGCTTCTCCTTAAAGCATTGAGTCAGCACTGTGTTATTGTTTTGTTTTGGTGTTGTTATGGGCTGCACGGTGGCCTGGTGGTTAGGATTGTTGCTTCAAAGTGCGGGGTCCTGGGTTCAGGCCTGGGATGCTATCTGTGTCGAGTTTGTAAGTTTCCCCATGTTCGCGTGGGTTTCGTCCCAGGTTAATCAGTCTCAGGGAAAATTCACTCAAGCCCACACCCTAGGTGTGAGTCTGTCTGTATGTGCCTTTGCTGGACTGGCATCCCGTCCAGGGTGTCCTGTCATAAACCATCGCTTGCCGGGATAGGCTTCAGCTCCCCTGTGACCCCTGTGAATTGGAAGACATGGATGAATGTTATTCAGAATTGTTATCCAGGGTTCAGGTAATCAATACCACCTCATGTTCTTTCTGAGACACTAACTGTGCCATGCCATTTGCCTGCTTTGCTGTTCAGGCAGTGATGCGGCGCTGGCTGCCTGCTGGAGATGCCCTGCTCCAGATGATCACCATTCACCTGCCCTCCCCAGTGACAGCTCAGAAGTACCGCTGTGACCTGCTGTATGAGGGCCCCCCTGATGATGAGGCTGCCATGGGTGAGTAAATATAGCCCATGCAAATGCAGAAGCACTTACACTCAGGGTGCTAGCAAGCAGCTGCTATGAATCATGGAAATGCATATTAATTATCTGTCATTGTTTCACAACACTGGAAGGTTCAAGCACTTTTTGTATATATAGAGTTCAAGTTAGCAGCCAAAAAAAAACTTTTTTGCCCTTCAAGTGGACTCTTGAGTGGGACAAGCTAACTTTGACCAATGGAAAAAGCTTATACAGTATATCTGTCTTAAAAGACATGTTCTTTAGGGTTATGATGTTATTTAAAAGCAAGAAGTACTGTATGTTGGATAAACATATATAAATATTGCTTACACACGTTCTGTTTATTAGGATATCTTATTCAATTAAATGTATTGTATAGACTGAACTAAGAAACCATGATATTTGGTATGTATGATAATATAAATGGGGCTAGGGGAAACGCATTCCTCTTAACAATAACTATATACAGAGGGAACACTGATGCTTAGATTTTTGCAGGCTATATGCTCAAATGAGGCCTGTTACATATTCACAAAACTCACTCTTCTCCAGTGCTCTCCCACATTGGCCTAGGGGATCTTAAAACACTCTTCCTTCTTTGCTTGTGAGGTGCCATCCATCAGAGAACATAAGCAAAAGCTTAACTGATATTAGGGAGTACTTTTGCACTGATAAACTAAAGACCACTGTAACTGACTTATAGTAGTCCTGCTTAGTCCTGCTTTGCTGGTCCAGTTTCATTCCCTGCCATGGGACACACTGCCTGGATTTGAATCAGGCAACGGGACTCATGCTCTAGCCTGGACTGAAGATGTTACCAGATGATCACTATTTTTATCTTTAATATACTTTATCTTCAGGGTAGTGTTCTACTTAGAAGAAAACTGATATTAAAATCAACATCTTTTTTTGTGGTACAAATCCATATACCGTATGTCAAAAGTTCTCAATTAAAAACGCAGCCTTTTGTGACAGTTATTTATAATATACTTCACAGGATTTAGGTGCCCTCCCCTTGCTTGCAGAAAAGTACAGAATGATGTATTAGGAACTGAATAGCTCATTGTTGAATGTCTTGACTCCATTTTACGTAGACAAACATAAAACCAGCAGTTTTTATTCATAACATCTTAGGTATGAATATGGGAAGTAAAGAAAAAGAATTGGCACATGGAATCTGAATGTTTGTAGTGTGACATTAATAGTGCTCATTACTGAGGGCTAAAAATACATGCTTATTATAGCTGACTCTGCCAGATCAGTTTTGCGTGCATAAATGATTTCTATATTTAATACTTTAATGTTGCTACCTAGAGAGTTTGAACAGCAAACATTTAATGTCAACAACGCTAGACTGCCATGTTAGTTGAAAATGCTGTTTATTTATCTTAGTAAAGACACCGCATGGTGCTCTCTTGGGCTTAATGATTGCTGTCATTATGAAGATGAATATTTGTAGATCTAGTCTAAAGATCAACCCTAATGTTTTTGTTCAGGTATCAAGAACTGTGATCCAAAGTCTCCTCTAATGATGTACATCTCCAAGATGGTACCCACCACTGACAAAGGCCGTTTTTACGCCTTTGGTCGGGTCTTCTCTGGTGTGGTGGCCACTGGCCAGAAGGTGCGCCTCATGGGTCCAAACTACACACCTGGCAAAAAGGAAGATCTGTATATAAAACCTATCCAAAGGTGAGCAATTTTTTTTCTGTGCAAATAATTAATTAATTGAAGTTCTAGCCCTTTTCACTTTTAAAAAATCTTTTAAAAGCAGTTTTAAAAATGGATGGATATTTGACTGGTAATTTTGCCCATGATTGATTTTTTAAATTTATTGTTATCCAGCCATGTATTCATCCATCCATTTTTCTATAAACCCTGGATGGGACGCCAGTCCACCGCAGGGCACACACAGGCACAAACACACAAAATCATTCGAGGGTCTAGTGTACAGAAGCCAATTACTTACCAGTATGTCTTTGTACTGTGGAAGGAAACCCATCTGAACACAGGGAGAACATACAAACTCTACACAGATAGCACCCCAAGAATTCAACCCAGGGCCCGTGCTGCAAGGCAGCAATGCTAATCACTGTGCCAATGCACCACACATTTATTTTCATTTAGATCCAAAATTTAATTCTTAACAGTGACATTTATATTTGGCATCTCCACAACTAATGACACTGAGCAGCACATATTTAAACAGCACAAGAACAAATATGTATCCCAGAACTTTATTACTGCCAAACATGGAACTTTAGTTAAAACATTCAACTTGTAAATGGTGATTATTTTCTTTCTTCTATACTGTATATAACATTATAAATTAGCTCTTGAAGCTGGAACAAACTCAAGACCACAATGAAGCCCTTAAAAGCAAAACAACAGTTAATTGTAACAAAATGAAGTTTAACTTTGTCCTGGGCACAGAACAATCCTGATGATGGGGCGCTATGTGGAGCCCATTGAGGATGTGCCCTGTGGGAACATTGTGGGCCTGGTGGGGGTCGACCAGTTCCTGGTGAAGACTGGCACCATCTCCACTTTTGAGCACGCTCACAACATGCGTGTGATGAAGTTCAGTGTCAGCCCCGTGGTGCGTGTCGCTGTGGAGGCCAAGAACCCGGCCGACCTGCCCAAACTGGTGGAGGGCCTCAAACGTCTTGCCAAGTCTGATCCCATGGTTCAGGTATTTTACATGGCCATTACGAGACAAAAAAAACATATAAAATTATAATCTATTTAATATATTTACAAATATGTTAATTATAAGATAAGATCAGATCTTTTATTAGCCATATACAATTTCTTAGATTAGGAATTTGTCTTTTCACATACCCCAACTTGCTCTCCATGAGACACAAAGACAGGGATAGAAGCTTGGGGTCAGAGCGCAGGGTCATTATACAGGGCCCCTGGAGCAGCTGCAGTTAAGAGCCTTTCTCAGGGGCACAACATAGTAGGATTCTTCTTCCAGCCACGAGATATGAACCGGCAATGTTCCAGCCACAGGCGCAGATCTTAGCCACAGAGCCACCCCATGTACACCACATGCATGTACACAAAAATGTATGTAATATGTATAAATTGTAGACATAAAATTACATATTTACAGATGTAATATGTAAATATGTATGTTTATACATATATAAATATGTTTCTGTATTTAATTATCATTTAATTAATATAAAAAATGAAATTAAAACAGCATTTTAAAAGAAGCTGAACATGTCGAAAGTAAGAACGAACCCTTTGGTGGTTTGCTACTTTAGTTTCAAGAACATGGCTGGGTAGCTTGCTCCTTTCTCCCATAATCTTTTGCGTAAAGAAGTTGCTTTTGTTCTTTAATGCCCAGTTGACTTTGTTAGTGCATTTGATGATTTATATTGGATCTCTTCCCCTTCTCTGTTCATTACTAAAAAGGTTCAGTTCCTATTTCTTGTCAGTGTGGGAGTTTCCCTTAAGACTGTAAAATAAATCATAAACAGTTGTTCCTACACTTGCATACTATATGTGTGAAGATTATTTTATAAATCTGGTTATTTTGGCTGGTAAAGAAAACTGTTAGAACTTAATCTTAGAACTTCGAAAGAAAAAGCAAATCTTACAGGAAACACAGATTACACTGAATTTCAATAATTCATAGTAAATTAATAATTCTAACATTCAAGGCTTTTTTAATTTTAGACCTTTGTTCATAACTAATTTAAATTTTATTATTTTTCTGTCCAATGGTTACATTTTGTAGTATTGCAGCTGGGAGCTGTAGTGAACTATAGAACTGCTTTCTTTATATATATTTTTTTAATAAAAGGCTTTTAAACGGCTGTTTTCATGGTGAATCACTGCCTTGAAATTAAACATGAGGCTCCTAGCTGTTAAAACCACCAGTTAAAATGTTTCACCAAGGCTTCACTTTTAATCAGTAGAATTATTTGAATATGAACAAGTATCAACAACCCCTTCATATATTTGATACATGACTGTCTGGAAAACTGAAAATGATTCATTCAGTTCATTCATTTTTTTAACAAATAATAACCAGTTACACACATTCTCATAGCTGATGTAAGTTTGAGCTAACCATGACTAAATATTGAGATGTCTTTGTACACCTGAGTATATTATTCCTTTTGCTAGGTCAAAGTCTTCTTTTCTCTTCTTTGAAATCCCTTTCCTTACTTTGACAGTGTATAATTGAAGAGTCTGGGGAGCACATTGTAGCTGGAGCTGGGGAGCTGCACTTGGAAATTTGCCTTAAAGACTTAGAGGAAGATCATGCCTGCATTCCCATTAAGGTGAGGACTGTGGTGCAGGCATAGTATCTGTGTGTCTTACAAAAGTCAATTATCTGTTGATGATTAGGAGGTACAGGCTATAGCTCTTCAGAGGCTTATTTACCTAATTCGTCAAATTATACTGAGGCAGAAGACATATCACAGGAGGAAAGCTTTCCCACAAAAGCTTCTATAAGAAACATCCTATACTGCTTATTTAGGTGTTGGTATGTGATGAAGGTGATGTACTATTAAGTGCTGATAAATGTTTTATGTTATTGTGGTTCTCCTGTAGTAATCAAACGTGTTATACTTAAATCTTTCATGTCTTAACAGAAATCTGACCCTGTGGTGTCTTATCGCGAAACAGTCAGCGATGAGTCCAGTCAAGTCTGCCTGTCCAAGTCTCCCAACAAGCACAACCGTCTCTACATGAAAGCTCGGCCCTTCCCAGATGGGTTGGCTGAGGATGTTGACAAGGGGGATGTGACTGCGCGGCAGGAGCTGAAACAACGAGCCCGCTACCTGGCAGAGAAGTACGAGTGGGATGTAGCTGAAGCCCGCAAGATCTGGTGCTTTGGACCTGATGGCACTGGGCCCAACATCCTGGTGGACGTAACCAAAGGAGTGCAGTACCTGAATGAAATCAAGGACAGCGTTGTTGCTGGTTTTCAGTGGGCAACCAAGGAGGTGTGTATTAATGAATTTCTGTTTAATGTTAATGGTGACAGGAGCTTCCCAAGTGGCTCAACAGTAACGGCGGTTACTCAGCACACAGTTTGAGCCTTTGGCCACAGATGTTGCTCGTTTTAATCAGGGTCATGTGGAGAGCTGACTGTAAATGTGACTTCCTGGTAGATAAATGGTAGATTAGCATGAGGGTAGGACTGGTGTTAGCCTGGTTCTACCAATAAATGGTTTTGACGTGACTTGCTGGAGAAACATATCTGCTGGTCCTCTTGTGCTGTGTGTGAAGAAGTGGAGGAGGGGCACTTCTGCTCTTCCTCTATTATTCAGTTCCTGTCTTCCAATTTAATCCCTATCCACACTGACACTCGCATTTAAAGTTCTGAGTTCCCTGCACCTCCCTCCTCCTCCTCCTTTCTTTTCGTGTTGCCTTTGCATTAAGGTTCCCTCTGGGGGGGTAAGTGAAGCTCATTTCCCTGACCTCTGGTTGACAGAGCCCTTCTGGGGAGGTTCTCACAGGGCGAGTCGTGAGGTGGCAAACTTTCGAATTTTTCTCTCCTCAGTCCCCTGAGGGCCAAGCCCACTCATGAGGCCTCCCACAGTGGCTCTCAGTGAGTCGAGAAAATTCTTTCTCTTCATTTTCCACCACTAGGACAGAGCCTCTCAAAATGACTCTTTGAGTCGGGGGTTCTTTTATCTTCCTTTTCTGTCCCCCGCGGGCCAAGTTCCCCAGTCGCTAAGCAGCTCCTCTCAAGTGATTCTTGGCGAGTCAGGGGTGTTTGTGTTTTCAGGCCCTGGAGGCTGCTAAACCAGCAAAACCCCCAAGGACCACTCAAGTTCCCAGCGTGGTCCAGGTGTTCCTTTTCAGACTTAACCAACTGCTGCTTTTCCCTGTTAACAACCTGTCTGTCTGTCTATCTTTTAACAAAGATACAGCTTACAAGTCAATATAATTGTGGACTACATTTTCTTTATAAATGTGCTAAAAAATAATCTACTTGGGAAAGAAAGGTACAATGTCAATAAAACGGACCTGATACTAACTCCAGAGCAAGGTAAATTAGTATCCTGCAAAACCTGACGCAGAAGGTGGATATCCATCAGGCAAACCCAGTCTCTTTTTCCAAATGAAAGAAAAGTAATGGTAATAAAAAAATCACATTCCTTATATAAAAATATCTTCATGATCTGCTTTTTTAAAATGTGTATTAAACAGAGCTGTGTCTTGGGAGGGGTGTAAAAGTCTTGGCGCTGCTGTCCTGCAGGGTGCCCTCTGCGAGGAGAACATGCGTGCTGTACGCTTTGACATCCATGATGTCACTCTCCATGCTGACGCCATTCACCGCGGAGGGGGCCAGATCATCCCCACAGCCCGCAGAGTCCTGTACGCCTCAGTACTGACAGCACAGCCCAGGATGATGGAGCCCATCTACCTGGTGGAAATCCAGGTAACCGGACTACACTTGTGGCCTTTTGTCCAAGACTTTGTTTTCAGGGAGCCAGGTTTTTTTTCAGGTAACATCACACAGAGTTCATCACACATCAGAGATGACATTTAAATATGGCAAGATTGAAAGACGTTGTTTTCTTTTAGAGACAGCTTATTTGAAAAAGCTTAAGCAGACAGTTCAGCAACAATGTGGACATCTCATGTCACACAGTTGGTAGCGTGAATGCCATGCATTTGGGCTCACAAAATGAAGAGCTGCAGCTATGGTTCAAAATTGACAGGGTAGCAACAAAAAACTTGTTCTTTTCAATGAAAAACAGCCAGCTTCACTTGTACGATTCATGTGTATGGAAGTCTTAAAAGTCTGTTGTATGTATATACATATGTTAGGTGAACATGGACTTTCGTTTGCTCTGAAAATAAATACCTTGAACCAGAGAGCTCATACTTTTCTGAAGAATGCCCCATGAGTGCTTTATGAAATAGTATACTGTAGTTTTGTGATGCATATTAAACTTTATTCTTTCTTGTGTGCACTAGCACTTACAGAGCTCCAAAAGGAAGAGGCAGGATGTAATCTAAATTACTGGCTTAATAAACTCCATGTAATATGAACCATGTATGGAACAGAACAAGCAATGACTTAATGCAATATTTTTTACCTCATTTCTAGTGTCCAGAGCACGTAGTGGGCGGCATCTATGGTGTCCTAAACAGAAAAAGAGGTCATGTATTTGAAGAGTCTCAAGTTGCAGGAACACCAATATTTGTCGTTAAAGCTTACCTTCCTGTAAACGAATCGTTCGGTAAGTGGCATCTTCTTTGGCAATAGTTCAGAATTTGCACACTGAAAATGTTTCACTTAACAGAAACTGAAGTCTTTAATATACCATTTAAAACCTTTTTAGCATTTCGATGTATGTTTACAAAATAGAGCTAACCAATGCAGTATGAGAATGAAAAAGTAACTGTTTGTATAAAACAGGTTTTACAGCAGACCTGAGGTCCAATACTGGTGGCCAGGCCTTCCCGCAGTGCATCTTTGACCACTGGCAGATCCTCCCAGGGGACCCCTTTGATGACAACAGCCGTCCAAGTCAGGTTGTGGCAGAAACCCGCAAGCGCAAAGGCCTGAAAGAGGGAATCCCTGCTCTGGACAACTTCCTTGATAAACTTTAATCCATCACGATGCTTCTGTGTTTTAGGCCATGACCCCATCTCAGAAGAATATACACTGCAGAGTAACAACGCATTTCAATAAAATCATTAAGGCTACAGCTTTGTTAAAACTAGTGTTTTGAAACCACATTAAAACTATGAAATAAAAGTGTAATTATTGAAAGTCATTTTGTACAACATTGAGAAATGTTTCAGGAATTTAACACGTTCTATAGTTAACTTTCTGTTTTTAAAGCCAGACCACTTGACAAAAACTAGATGTTAACTGATGATAAACTGCTCAAACAGGCCTAAATTAATTAGTGCAACATGAACAGAAGAAGGGATAAGTTCTAGCTTTAAAGTTCCCAAAGAGATTTACTTTGAAAGCACAATTTTTGTGCAAGGCAATGGCCAATTTTAGGATGTTTGATCCCTCCTAAGATGGGTCTCTATTGTCTATATTAAGAGAGACCCCCTCTTTAATACCTTTGAATTCAGTTGGTTGTCTTTCCAGTCAATCTTATGTGTTTGGTAGGCATATATTCCCAAATGTGCTTTTTGTAGAAAAACCTGCTCTTTGAATACTTTTACGCAGAAGTCTCTTAATTTACACAAAATCCTTTTTTGGATATAAAGAGGGTGGGTAACTGGTCCAAGTGGCCAGAAACATTCTTCTGTATCAACCAAGTCTCTGTAGCGTGCTGATAAAGCTCTAAGATGGTAAAAGGGATTTACAGTAGGATTATTTTAGATAAAAGTTATCCTGGACCGTTCGATGTAGAATTTGAAGTTATTAGTTCCACATGCAACATAAAAATTTCCAATATTGTGTATATATTTTCCAACGCATTGTTTTGAAATGTTTTTTTGGGGAAGTTTGGGAAGTTTTGAAAAATGTGTACGATCTGTAACTACACAAACTATACTGCTCTATAATTTGACTACACATGCTATGATTTATCTTGAGCCACATATTAAAGCTTAGTGAAATATGGCAGATTGCTTATATTCTGTGACCCATAAGACTCATTAGACAATCGAATACTTTTAAAATAACTGGAATAATGCTTAGAACCAAAAATATCAGACCACATTTAAGGAACAGAAAAAATCTAAGTGTAAGATTTGAATTGTTATTTCTTAAGTACTGTGGGTACAATCACTAATAAAATACCTTACAACTATTCTTTGCAGTTGATTAAAACATCACAACACAGACTTTGAGCTATTGCTTTTTACATAAAATGTCTGACCACATCTGAAGCATTATTATGGAAGGCTTAGTTTATTGCTATATGTAACAATCAGAACATAGGAGAAAAATGCACCGCATGAAGTCAGCTATTATAAAGTTGAGCTGCCTCTGAATGCTTTATACAACTTAATCGGAGCATCAGCCTTCAAAACACATTTACACATCAATAGTTCCCATTCACGGAGTCTGTCCTTTTTTCCATCTGAATGGGTTTTGAAAGTCCAGTTCACTGAGTCAAAGGCAATGTCCAGAGTTTTTTTTTAAAAAAGAACCAAAGGATTTAAATTTTGAATGGCTTAAAAACGGTTCAGTTCAGTACACGCTGTATTTCCGCTGTCTTCTGCTGTGTATGAAGAAAAGGTTTGAAGTCTATATTCTTTAATCCAGGGAAATTATATCTGGAATGCTGGTCCCCCCGCCTCCTGTAATGACTCCAGTTTCGTTCCTGGCAGAGCCACTGCTGTGACTGCTGCTCTCATAATGGCTGCTTGTGGAAATCAGGCCTCCGCTTGTTGCTTGTTGCTGTAAGGTGCTGGGGAGGTTGTCCAGGAACATCGGAGTGCGATACTGCAGTGGACACAAAGCATGTAAAAATGCCTCAGTAACATATTGCTTCTGAAAAATTGAACTGGGATAACATCTTTTCAAGGGACGTGCCACCTCAAACCTCTTTAAAACACCAAATTAATATTCACAAACACAAAGCTATGTTCAAACTTATTACGAGACTCAAATAATTATACAATTAATTAAAATACCATCATGGGGACATAGCAATACTAAGAGAGAAATTACTCATTAAGAAATAATAAACATCCGTTACCTTCACCAGACAGGCAGGAAAAAGTTTATATACTGCAAAAATATTCTGAAGCTTTTGAGAAAATAGTGATTTGGTGAGATTTTAGATACTGACAAGATAATTATGGTAGAATAAGATAATTTGTAGGAGGTGCTACAAAACTGCGAGTCGAGGGGAAAAAAATGCCAACATGAAAACAGAAACCCCTGTGAAAAGAAAGTCCAAATACAACACCAACAACTTTTAAATTTAACCTTTATTAAATACAGTATCAAGCAGTTTCTAGAAAATAATCGCACACATTATATTTTCATATTTGAATGTATATAAATTTGTTGGGTGTTTTAATTTTAAAAACATCTAACATTCACAGACTGGAAACCACAAGCTAAATTACTCTGGTCAATTTTGCTTTTCTCAATGCTGAAATCAGTAAAAAAACTCAAATAACCTAACATAAATCTACAAAACAGGCAGTTTCAAAACAAGCAACCAGCTAAAATTACTGGTGAAATGGTTACAGTATGTAACCTCCAACTTCATGGTTACGTTTTGGGTTAAAAATTCTGAATTTCCACTTAAAACATCTTGTCCTTGTATTTTGCTTCAAACGGTACATAACTTAAGTCCATCACAACAAACTACATTACTTTTGATGAACTGTGCTTGGCACATGCTTCATTTTCAAAGTTGACAGCATGTCCAAAAACCTGAAAATGTAAAGCTAATTTTTATTTCTGGTATAAACAACTTGGGAAGTAGTCTGGTGGGTAGGATTCTCACAGAGAATGTATGATATGCTGCAAACTTTGTAGTACTGAAGAAAGATGTTACTTAAAAATTATGAAAGAATGCATTTTTTAGTGCTTTCATGCACCTTTATCAGCACTACTTGCAGATTATTCCATATTATTTTAAGTGAAGAAGTCTAGGACTTTCACTATTCTTGGCCTGGGAATCTAGTGTGGAGCCAATGCAGTGCTTTAGGGTGAACATATCACCCCCAAGGTCTTCAATTTATTGAAATTCAAGTACAGTCCCATCCACAGAATCCATCCACAAAATTTTGAGTCATTGAGGTTTTTACGTCAGAGATAGTTAGTGTAGAGACATCCACTTCAGTGTCAGGTTTAATATGGATGTAGATTTGAGTATCATCAGCATAGAAATGACTAACTCTCCTTTCCGGCTGATCCTGTTTGGTCGAAATAAACACACAGCAGCAGCCGAACCGATATCTATGGAAGCCTGTTTCCGCCAGGGAGTAAAAAAAACGTGCTATGGTATCCCGCAATTGCGACTTTGTATCTCAGAATGCCGACTTTAAGTTGCAATTGCAACTTAAAAACTCAGATTAAGACTTCAAAACCTCACAATTGCTACTTCGAAATGGCCCACATTTCATTGTCTGTCATTTTGTTATTGTAACAGATTCGGGTTCTAGGGCTTGTGCCCTCGCCTCTCCCAAGGAACAAAATCCTTTTTTACTTAAATTCTATTAGAAATTTAAAGAATTAAAAGGCAAGACATACAATGGAAATATGTAAAAAGCTTTTATAATTGTGAATTCTTCTGGATGTGAAGTGTCTATTGATGTATCTTTTTTCATATTCCGTCTCCTTATTTCTGTTGTTTA